>NC_079195.1:29254266-29554266 GCF_029499605.1 Hyla sarda
CAAAAAAGTAAAAAATAAAAAAAAAACCTTTTGCATAAGCCATACCCATTGTAAATACACGGACAAAATACAAAAGTGTCTAAAACACACAGGGGGAGATTTATCAGAACCTGTTCAGAGGAAAAGCTATTGAGTTGCCCATAGCAACCAATCAGATCGCTTCTTTCAATTTTCAGAGGCCTAAAGTTGCTGAGTTGCCCATAGCAACCAACCAGATCGCTTCTTTCATTTTTCAGAGGCCTAAAGTTGCTGAGTTGCCCATAGCAACCAACCAGATCGCTTCTTTCATTTTTCAGAGGCCTAAAGGTACTGAGTTGCCCATAGCAACCAATCAGATCGCTGCTTTAATTTTTCAGAGGCCTTAAGTTGCTGAGTTGCCCATAGCAACCAATCAGATCGCTTCTTTCAATTTTCAGAGGCCTAAAGGTACTGAGTTGCCCATAGCAACCAATCAGATCGCTTCTTTCATTTTTCAGAGGCCTAAAGTTGCTGAGTTGCCCATAGCAACCAACCAGATTGCTTATTTCATTTTTCAGAGGCCTAAAGGCCTCTGAAAAATGAAAGAAGCGATCTGATTGGTTGCTATGGGCAACTCAGCAACTTTTCGTCTGGACAGGTTTTGATAAATCTCCCCCTAAATGTTTAAAAAGCCCCATGGAGAAGGAATGGCGCATTAGTCTGGTGCGGCTCCATTTCTTTGCGGGTATAATTTTCTTCTGTTTTCGTGATTGGTGGGGTTCGCAGCAGTCGGCTTGTTATTTCTTGTGTTGTGGACAGGGTATTATTTTTGGAGAATACCAATATCAACACGCTCTCTCCCTGAAGTACTCTGTGCTGCTGCTAGGCTCTACAACAGGGTTTCCAAACCAGTGTGCCTCCAGCTGTGTCAAAACTACAACTCCCAGCGGCTGTCCAGGCATGCTGGGAGTTGTAGTTTTGCAACAGCTGGAGGCACACTGGTTGGGAAGCACTGCTCTTCTTTACAGTGCTGCCTTACTAATATTATCACAGGAGCGGACATGTCAATTCTATCCCCTACTCGCCCCAAGATGCTCATGAGTGGACGGGTCACTGGCTCAGTATATGACTAACACACCCCTCTTCTGATATACTCTGCATTGCTGGACCACATGACCTTTCCACTATGGTGGACCCCCGCCACTGGGGACCCCCGTTATCTTGCATGCAGCACCCCAGTTTAAATCAGTACCGGAGCACGTTCGCTCCAGGTCTGATTACAGGCGACCACGGGGCAGGCGGCGTGTGACAGCTGTCATGCCCCCTCCCATAGGCTTGCATTGAGGGGCGGAGGCGTGCCGTCACACGCCGGCTGCCCCGTGGTCGCCGGTAATCAGACCTGGAGCGAACGTGCTCCGGGGACTGATTTAAACTGGGGTGCTGCGTGCTAGATAACGGGGGTCCCCAGCGATCAGGCATCTTATCCTCTATCCTTTGGATAGGGGATAAGATGTCTAAGCACCGGAGTACCCCTTTAAATACTCTTTGCTTCTGGAGGACACTGCTCCATCCACTATCTACTACTACCTCATTCTATGATCTCCCATACCCTCTTCACCTCATCACATTATGACTGTCTCTGCCATCACCACTTGCTAGTTCAGCATGAGGTTATGTTCACACAGAATCTCTGCGTGGAATTTTGATCAGGAATTCAGCTTGGAGATTCTGTCTAAGCGGCGACTGACGTAATCCTTGGGCGCTAGGATCCCACGGACCTGCAGCATCACCATTGATGGCAATGCAGTCCGGGAGTAACATGTTTATTCTTTTGGCGAATCAATTTCAGCTGCGCCATTTCTGGCACAGAAATTTTGCAGTGTGAATGTGTGATAGCCTGGGGGGGTTGGATGTAGGGAGTGTAGCTGTGCGATTACTAAAGGGTACTTGTTAACCCTTACTATACGTGACGCCAGGGTGAGGGCTCCTCTGTAATACTGGTCCTACCGCCACCCTTGCCTAGAGCGATAGGGAGGTAGAGAATAATTGAATGTCCACAACCGGAGAGTTTTGCAGAAACTTGTCGGAACTTTACTGAAGATTTTATGCAAGCTTTACAACCGGAACAGTCTCTATGCATGCAAAGTCTCTTAGGGATTGACAGTGGTCGGGACCTTAAGCAATTTAGAGTCCTTAGACTGATCTGTGCTGTTCCACTGGATTTAGGGGTTCTAGGTGCGGTCCAGTAGTCACGCTAGCTTTAGCTGTGATTAGTTTAGAACTCCCGGTTTAGTTTAGGCTGAGGCCAGCAGGTTTCTGGCCCAGCGTGTCTTTGAAAGTTGCGCAGATCCGTCCTGCTAGTCCGGCATGCACGAGAGCAGCAAAGCAAGAGAGCGATAATTGGCTACAGCTCCCATATATGGGCAGGGGAAGGACTAGAGCTAATTGGTCCAATACTTCTGTCAATCACCTTTACCCAATGTTATGGGTAACATGTGACCCAAGGACCTCCAAAGGTCCTCCAACATACCATAGAGGAATTAACATGGTCACATGACCGAAGGTCCTGCGACACTAACAAGGTAAGCATACTATACATTATATTAAATATACACATTATTATTAAATATGTACATATAAACATCACAGAATTAGAATAGAAGAGAGGCGAATAGGGGCCGTCCCACCTGGGGACCCTACCTGAATGTAACAACTCTGACTTTGGTGACCACCACACAAGGTACGGTATGCAATACTGTACCGGGACACCACATATGGGTCAGCAGTGTGAATGGGTCACACCAGTTTTAAGGTTCATACAGCGGAATTCCCGAACGCCATTCCGCACGGAAATTCTGTAGTATGGACATACCATAATAATTTGCTGAAATACTCTGTGCTGCTGGGCAGGGGGCAACTTTTCCCACTGTCTATGGTTTGCTTTCACTAAACACAGCCCCTGTCCCTACCCTTAAATGAATGGAGAGATCACCAATCCCCTCCTCTCTCACAAGATTAGCGCAACTCTATAGAGGTAGCAGTCGCATTGGGGCCATGGTACCTAAGGGGGCCCCAAAGCACATCTGCCCCATAAGAGAACAGTACAATAGTTGGCTTATGGGGCCCTGTTGCAGATTTTGCATCGGCGCCCCAAAGTTACGCATCTGGCATGATTAATTCCTGAAATACTCTGTGCTGCACTGTCTTCAAGAGCTACAAGAAATCCTGTCCCTGCTGATGTCATCGCACAGGCAAATGAGACTTAAATATGGCGCAAGATCTTCCCACTTTGACCAAAAATATCTTAGAATGTTCATTTCACTTGCAAAAGGAAGTCTGTAATTTATACAGATTGTGAAAAAAAAGTCACACTTCCTCATTATGAGTAAGAAGCGCCCCCCCATGAGTCAAGTCAACTCAGTCCCTGTCATCTGTCAAGTCAGCGTGGTCTGTATTCAATTGTCCAGTCCTACTACAAGTCCTAGCAAGCCCTTAAGGTCTCTGCATCACTGGTCACCCTCTTGGGCCCTGGCTGAACTGTATAGACTTTACCAACGGTCTACCCACAGTAAAGCTACCGTTGTCCGTAACTTGGCGTTGGAGTCTTTATTGCCCCCGTACCTAGCCCAGGATCCAGCGGTATAAATTCAGGTGGTTATAGGCTAAACCACACCCTGGCGTCACAAATACAAGGGGTTAATGCCATCTGCCCCTAGGGTAAAAACATCTGCCCTCTACCACACACCCCGCTACCACAAAAGCATCACTAATTATTAATTTATCATAGGGGGACTGATAATAAACCAAAACACAGAGGCTTATAATTGTGCGGGATTGGCTGCTGTCAGTCACACCGATATGTATATGTCTTAGCACTAGAGATAAGTGATACACATAAGTGATCATAGGGGCAGAGAGCGTTATGGATTTTATGTCAGTCAGAAGACGCCATTCTTCAGCCATAAATAAATGATCAATAGAGAGCATTAGAGGCCAAAAGATTCTGGCATGACTATAATACCACCATAGTGATGCTGAATAAACCCAACTACAGCAAGTCAGTAAGATTTCTGGCTTCAAGGTGTCTTATATACCGATAAGGAGCTGAGATGAGGAGCACTCTCTTAAAGTGAGTGCTCCTAATCTCAGTATGTTACCTTATAAAAGACACCTGTTCACAGAAGCAATCAGTTAGATTCCAAACTCTCCACCACGGCCAAGACCTGTCCAAAATTATTGAAAGTAATGACAGTACAATGTACAGCACAGGTTCCCTAAGCTAAGCTATACACTGTACCACATGCTGCACTAACATTCCGCTCCATCACTCATTATCCAAGAAACAAAGTCGAAAAACTAAGGATGTCAAGGACAAGATTGTAGACCTACACAAGGCTGGAATGGACTACAAGACCATCGCCAAGCAGCTTGGTGAGAAGTTTACAAGAGTTGGTGAGATTATTAGCAAATGGAAGAAACACAAACTATCTGTCAATCTCCATCAGTCAGAGGCCCCATGTAAGATCTCACTTTGTGGAGATCAATAATCATGAGAACGGTGAGGAATCAGTCCAAAACTACACAGAAGGATCTTCTCAATGATCTCAAGGTAGCTGGGACCATAGTCACCAAGGAAACAATTGGTAACACACTACACTAAGGACTGAAATCCTGCAGCGCCCGCAAGGTCCCCCTGCTCAAGAAATCACATGTACAGGCCTGTCTGAATTCTGCCAATGAACTTCTAAATCATTTAGATATTTATTGACAAACTTCACCTGTACATGAGATTTATTGAACAAGGGGAGCTTTCCCTAAACACCGAGCAGCAAGGAATACCCTGTGTACCTCACCGGCAGTAGACCAGCGATGACAGTATTAGATGTGAGATAGAAGTCCCTGCTTTTGTACATCATTTGTTCTCTGCACCCGGCCCACAAAATGCTATCTGAGCTGTGAGGCATGGAATGTATGCCCGGCCCGCTCAATATATAGGAGCAGAGACTCCTACCTTAGATAGGAGTCCCCGCTCCTGTACCCCATGTGTACACAATAAATCCTAAAACGTCAAATTTTGATGAATCTGAATGTTTTGTGAAATTCTGAGCTAAATCAGTTTGTGCAGAACTGGTTCACTTATCTCTAGTGTTTACTAATACGATCTGTAGAACCTGTGTAGAGCTGGTTTCTACCACTATATGGTCATTGTATGGGGGAATATTGGTGTGCGGATAGTGAATTTTATTCAATAACAGTATGGAAGTATTGTTCACTTACTATGTGGTGATATGTCATCATGTTGTGGCGGTATTATTTGTTATACTGTATTATCAGTTGTGTTGATTTTATTTGTAGTTTTAGCCTTGGTATGTTGGTTCCAGTATGAGAATAACATTTTTTTCTAATAAGCAATGCAGGCAATTTTGCTACATGTCAAATACTAAGGGGGAATTTTATCATGCTTGAGCACGAGAACAGAGACATCATTGTTGTCAGAATGAAAGAAGAACACAGCGCCTACATGGCCCCCACTTCATTCACTTGCTATGGGGCTGTCAGACATTTCCAATCCCTGAATTTGGAATCTTTCATCAACACCATAGAAAATTAATGCAGTGGAGGCTACGCATGCACAGTGCACTCTGTACATTTTGGGAACAAACATGTCCCCATTCTCAGGATCAGCAGGGGTCCCAGCAGTTAGACCCCTAAAGTTCAGCTTGTTATCCCCTATCCTACGGATCGGGTATAACAAGCTGAGATAAGAATACCCTTCAAGTGGTTTTAAATGTATCCACTGGTTCAATTCTATATTCAACAGTTTTTGAGCTGGATTCACATCATGATTCCACAAAATGTTCCAAGTATGTACCGATGTATACGACCATGTGCTGGCATGAACCCATTGCCTTTAACTGCTTGAATAACTACATTGGGGTCACTTTCTGAGCCTAGGCATGTATTTTCCAGGACTCAAGAAGTGCAGCAGAGCATGCTTTTCAGTCCCAAAAAGACTCCATCATTGTCACTTATCGACTACATTTAGGCCATTGAAGTCAATAGGGCCAGTATGTGCACATATATGTTGGCATCACATTTTCACAGGTTGCTAGTGTGTATCCAGTCTTAGTGACTGTACACTGAGGACAAGCAGGGCTCTGTACACTGAGTACAAGCAGGGCTCTGTACACTGAGGACAAGCAGGGCTCTGCACACTGAGGACAAGCAGGGCTCTATACACTGAGGACAAGCAGGGCTCTGTATACTGAGGACAAGCAGGGCTCTATACACTGAGGACAAGCAGGGCTCTGTATACTGAGGACAAGCAGGGCTCTGTACACTGAGGACAAGCAGGGCTCTGTACACTGAGGACAAGCAGGGCTCTGTATACTGAGGACAAGCAGGGCTCTATACACTGAGGACAAGCAGGGCTCTGTATACTGAGGACAAGCAGGGCTCTATACACTGAGGACAAGCAGGGTCTCTCTACACTGAGGACAAGCAGGGCTCTGTACACTGAGGACAAGCAGGGCTCTGTGCCTCATAGAGGTACACAGGCAATAGCTGCAGGGACAATATTTTTTTACCCAAAAATATACACATTTTTTAACCAATGTATATTAAAAATATTTATATAATGGTATTATCTACATTATAAAAGCTTTAAGTCCTCCAACACTGATTATACCAACCAATGTGCTGATGGTGGACTGACCTGACAGATAGCGAAAAGTCTTCAGGCCTCTTCCTGCTGGGACGCACAAGAAAACTGCCATGGACTCCTCTCGCTTTCAGACGGGCCTCGGCCTCCAACCCAGTTATGTCCCTATGAAACCACCTGGAAAAGAAGCATGAATAATGAGACTAGAAGATTATTCATATACAATGTATATGTGAAGTCTTCAGACCTTTTGTTTACAATGACATGATGACAAAGTGAAATCAGACTTATAGAAATTTTTTAAAATTTAGTAAAAAGGAAAAATTTCGTATGAGCATAAGTGTTCAGGCCCCTTGCTAAAACACTGGAAATTTAGCTCTGGCTCCTACCATTTCTCCTGATCATCTTTGAGATGTTTCTCCACCTTGGTTGGAGTCACCTTTGGTAAATTCAGCTGACTGGACAGGATTTGGACAGGTCTCACAGCTTTGATTGTATATCAGAGAAAATACCAAGCCATGAGGAAGAAAGAACTGCATGTAGAGCTCAGAGACAGGATTGTGTGGAGGCACAGATCTGGAGAAAGAGACAAAAACATTTCTGCTGCACTGAAAGTTCCTAAAAGATCATTGAAGAAGTATGAAACAACGAGGACTCTTTCTAGAGCTGGATGCCCCACCAAACTAAGTAATCGGGGGAGAAGGACCTTGGTAAGAGAGATGACCATGAACCCAATGGTCACTGTGGCTGAGCTACAAAAATCCTATGTGAAGGTCAACAATCACTACAGCCTCCACCAATCTGGGCTTTATAGCAAAGTGGCCAGAGAGATGGCTCTCCTCAGCAAGAGACTCATAAAAGCCATCTGGAGTTTGCAAAAACAAAAAAACAAAAACACCTAAAGGACTCTAAGACTATAAGAAACAAGATTTTCTGGTCTGATGAAACCAAGATTGAAGTTTGTACCCTTAAGTTTAAGCATCATGTCATGACCCTAAGCACACAGCCAAGACAACGCAGGAGCGACTAAGGGACAACTCTGTGGGGGAGATTTATCAAAACCAGTGCAAAGGAAAAGTTTCCCAGTTGCCCAGTTGCCCATAGCAACCAATCAGATCGCTTCTTTCATTTTGCTGAGACCTTGTTAAAAATGAAAGAAGCAATCTGATTGGTTGCTATGGCCAACTGGGCAACTTTGATAAATCTCCCCCTGTATGTCCTTGAGTGGCCCAGTCAGAGCCAAAACCCAATAGAACATCACTGGAGAGACCTGAAAATGGCTTCCACCAACGGTCCCAATCCAACTTGACAGAAGTTGAGAGAATCTGCAGAGAAGAATGGTAGAAAATCCCCAAATCCAGGTGTGTAAACCTTGTGGCCTCTTCCCCAAGAAGACTGGAATCACTGCCAAAGGGGCTTCACCTAAGTCCTAAGGAAAGGGTCTGAGGAATATCAGTTTTTCCTTTTTTTAAATTTTTAAATTTGGCAAAATTCTGTTTTCACTGATGGAATAAACTTGAATTTTGTTGATTTGAGGACGCAGTGTAACAAAATGTGAAAATGGTAAAAGGCTCTGAAGACTTTCCAAATGCATTAAATCCATTGTGGGACATAGAAGGAGGTAAAAAACAACAACAACAAAAATAAATAAATAAAAATTAAACACAACTAACACAACAGTGAGGACTGGATTATCCTGTTCCACCATGACGCCTCTAGATTTCTATTCCATACATTTTACACATAAGCTACAGGGGCCGCCGTGCCACCACAACTTATCACAAAACTGGTTCAAAAAGTTGAATGGCTGTCATGGCGGCTGCAAAAAGCCAGAATGATATCATAGGCCTCTATGGCTGTGTGCAGGTCGGCAGAAGGTCATCAATGGATTTTCCATTCAGAAATCTTCCCAAATATAAAAATGTTGTTTTCTTGGAAACATCCTTTGTTCTTCTCTATTACAAATAAAACATTTTTTGGGTGAATACTTGGAACCAGACTGTGGTTTCTTTGCACACATGTCTTCACAGCTTCTGTATGACCATCATCTGATATCCCACAAAACACTGCTCTCTGCTAACAGGAAACAGCATAATTGTGAATGCAGAAGTAGTCCATAGACTGATACTCCCATCACTTCTCATCTTACACCACAGGGTCTATAGTGCAGCTCCTCCTCCCTCCTCCCCCTCACTGCACACAGCATGTCCAAAACACTCTCCCATAGAGGTCAACACCTAAAGTGTAAAGTCTGACTGGACAAGTCTAAAAATAACAGTGGATAGGGACATTTGATGAACTTGGCAGATTTTTTGTTGGCTTACTTTACGAAAACATTTTTTTAAAATAACTAGTCTTGAGAAACAGATAACCTCGGCACCACTCTCACTCAGCAGGTTCCACTATAACTCCCCAATATGGACAAGCGGTAGCCGTGCAGTTTATACACTATCTGAACAGGTGGAGATGCGTATCCATTAGGGCACAAAACGCTTGTTAAATCTCGGCCTTTTGGCTAAGATGTAAGTGTAGTATCTGTGTAGTATTAGTTTCATGCCGGTGGCAGGCGACGCCAGTGTGGAGCTGGTGAGGATGGGTGCTGCATGGTAGGGGGCGGGTGTACCAGGGCATTCAGGGGCTGTTTTCTCCAGGTCTCGCCATGAGGCTGAGAGGGTCTAGAGCTGAGGTACTTTAGTGACCCCGAGATGCCAAAACTCACTGGGAGTATTGGCTCACTGAGCGGAAGCACGGGCACCATAAACTCTTCACCATGTGGCACGCACCTCTTGATTTCCGGCCTTCTGGCTAGAATCAGAGAAATATTTGTTGATCCGGGCAGTATACCTGCACACATTCACTTATTTATTTTTTGTCACTGTGTCACATTTTACGTGTTGTGTGTCCACAGGATTGTTAGGATGCGGTAGCCCTTCTGGGTGTCCCTCCTGGCGGTCTAGGGGAGGTGTGTGTGACCATCAGGTTCCTGCCTCCCTGCAAAAACCCCGGGTACTCCTGCATGGGCAGGGTACCGACCGTTATCGGCTCTGCGGGCAGATACCTTGGCTAACGCCAAGGGGGATGCCGGGAGCATTTGTGGTCCCTTAGTAGCTTCGGCGAAAAGGGACATCGAACCTGGAACCTCGCAGGTACCTTTTGGTCTGGAGGCAAAGGGTAAGGTTTGTTGGGGGGCATCTCTCCTATCGGAGAAGGGCTTGCGATAGACCGCATCCTTTCTGCACGTTTTTTTAGTGTAACACGTTTGCACTTTTTCTTGCACTTTGGGTGATTCGAGAGCACGTTCCTCGGCTCTATGTAAAAGAAGTTTAGAAGCACTCACCACATCTTCCAGTTGTGCAAACTTTCACCTTTATTCATATAAAGTGCAGGATGCTTGTGCAGCTAACATTACAGAGATGAGGAGGAGAGGAGGGTAGAGAAGGAAGCTAAAACCGCGCTGCCGGCAGAACTCAGTCAGGATCCACGGAGATCGGGAACCACAAGATATACTGGATAAACTTTATTATTATCACACAACGTGTTTCTGGGAGTAAACCCTTTCATCAGGCGTGATCACGCCTGATGAAAGGATTTACTCCCAGAAACGCGTTGTGTGATAATAACGATTATCCAGTATATCTTGTGTTTCCCGATCTCCGTGGATCCTGACTGAGCTCTGCCAGCAGTGCGGTTTTAGCTTCCTTCTCTACCCTCCTCTCCTCCTCATGATATACGCCAATGCCATTAGCGTGGGAAGTCGCAGCAGCTGATTTCTCCATGATAAACCTTTGTAAGTGTTGTGCCTGTATTCTGCACAACCTATTCAGGTGAGCACGTTACCTTCTTCTACTCACTCTGATTGTCCTGTGGGGATCCCGCACAAGGAAGCGCTTTTTGTGTATTTTTCTACATTACAGAGATGGAAGGGCAGGACGTGTACACCTATCCTAACATTTGCAGCGTCCTGCCCTTCCATCTCTGCAATGTGAGCTGCACAAGCATCCGGCACTTTATATGAAAAAAGGTGAAAGTTTGCACAACTGGAAGTGGTCAGTGCTTCCAAACTTCTTTTACATAGAGATTTAACAATCGTTTTGTGCCCTAATGGATACGCCTCTCCACCTGTTCAGATAGTGTATAAACTGCACGGCTACCGCTTGTCAGTTTTGGGGAGTTATAGTGGAACCTGCTGAGTGAGAGTGGTGCCGAGATTATCTGTTTCTCAAGACTAGTGATTTTAAAATTTTTTCGTAAAGTAAGCCATTCATTTAACAGCTCCGGGGACATATTCAAAATGTTAGGAGCCACTTTTTACCAAGCACGAGCACACTACATTTTTAAAGGAGTTTATACCAAAAAGAACAAAAGTTTGCAAAATACACTCCAGTTTTCAAAACGTGGATGTATCTTTGGATATAGTCTAGATTACGGGACATTTTTAAAAGCTTTACATGAAACTTTTGGCTGAATATTTACACTACCTTTGGAATGATGTAAAAGATAAAAATGGTGATGTTTTTAAGTATTTTTTCTTTGTTACTTTGTCTTTTCCCCCCATTTCTGTTAACTATTAGGCAGTGTTTATAGGGTTGTCCTACTCTTCTAGGATTGGGCTAGTGCTCTGCTGGTACCTGATATTTTTTATGTCTGCGACACCCCACGGGCCTCCTCTAATTATTTTATGTACACTTTCCTTTTTTTGGTTGGAGTCCATCATGCATCCCTACCCTTACTCCCTCTAGAGTGGTTGCCAAATTTTGTTTGCTCTTTAACCCCTTTAATGGGCACTGTCAGATACAATAACTTTTGATATGTTATAAAGCATTTAAAAACAATATTTTTGCAATTGCTTTCATTAGAAAATTTTCAGTATTTCATACTGAAAAAGCCAGTCAAAAAAGTGGCCACTAGGGGTCCCCCCTGCCTTCTGGGACACATACCAGTCCTGCAGTGTCCAGTGGTCATCGACATGTCATGGACACCATGAGTGATTGACAGAGCTGCAGGCAGGTCCAGTGCCCTCTGTGAGTCAAAGCAAAGTGAGAGAGGAGGAGTCATCACAGTGAGAAGAGAGGGATCCGCCCTATGCCTCTGCATGGACAGAAAATGCACTGAGCAAGGACTGCAAGTAAATAAAGGTCTGAGAGAAATATAGGTTGCAGACACATAAAAATTAGATGTACATGATGTCACGTATGGGCAGGAAAGGAGTGCACACTATTCTCGCCCACTCCCCTATCCTTGCCTACTTACGTACCCGCCCTAGGCGACGGTCCATAACCATGGTGACAGTCCCTCCCTAGACAAGTGAGGGACATAACTGTAAAAATATTAAAATACAATAATACAGACACAGGTCAAGGTACAGTAGGGAGCAGACAGACTAACAGAAGTAAAACTAACACACTCACACAATAAGTCAATGTCCACTATCTGCATCAAAAACCAGGAGTTGTCAAAGTACAAAAATGCTAATACCAGAAAGAAGTCGAAAAGATAAGCCAGAAGTCTCACAGATGCCAGGTAAACAAGAATAAACAGTAGTTGATCATAATACAAATGACACCTGATTATCAATGAAGAGATTTTTTTAATGTTTGGAAACCCGTAGTGTAATTTGTAGATATGCAGAGAGATGTACCACTGTTGAGGGCACCACTGATAATAAAAAACACAAAATTTGCAGTTTTATTAATTGTAATTCTAAATTGGTAGTATACAAAATTTTGTGCAGTGAATGTTCACTCATTTCTGTTGATAGTACCAAACGTTCGTTATTCGACAATCAGCAGGTGCCCTCACTAGTGTTATGTCCAATGTATCGAAACATTTTTTTTCCCTTTCATAATGTTGATGTTGCTAAACTGAAGTTTTCTGCAATAGAAAAAAATTATTCCAAATAAAAAGGGGAGGTGACAATATACATCACCTACACAATAGAGAAGCCATCTGGATTTACTTGTTTAACAGCATCCATCCACTTGGCCTGAATAATAGAACGGATTTGATTCTTTATTATTGAGTTTCTACCATTTTATTTTATATTATTTGCTTTGTTGTTTCTTTTGATATTGTATCCACCTTTTGCTATTCTTGCTTTTATTGGTTGTCTAATAATGGGCCGGTACTAGTTCTCCCTCCACTTGTGGGAGAACATTAGGCTCATTCAGTATATAAGAGTGTATCGAAGAGACAACACATATGCCATGACTAAAGGCCAATTGGCCTGAAACGCGTCGGCTTTCAGAGGTGTTCCTACTATGCACTAATGCACTTTCATCCCAGTGCTATTTTTTTCTGCCTTTGTATGGATTTTTAATATTGAACCAATTAAAGAAATGTTTTATTCAGTGCTGGCTCCAACTACTTCCATGGTCTTCAGATTTGTAAATTCCTTCTACTTAAAAATCTTAAACCTTCCAGTACTTATCAGCTGCTGTATAATCCAAAGGAAGTTATTTTCTTTTTGAATTTCATTTCTGTCTGACCACAGTGCTCGCTGCTGACACCTCTGTCCATTTTAGGAACTGCCCAGAGTAGGAGCAAATCCCCATAGCAAACCTATCCTGAAACCTATCCAGAAAGGAAATTCAAAAAGAAAAGAACTTCCTGTGGAGCATACAGCAGCTGATAAGTATTGGAAGGATTAAGATTTCTAAATAGAAGTAATTTACAAATCTGTTTAACTTTCTGCCACCAGTTGATAAAAAAATTTTTTTTTCCAGGGGAGTACTCCTTTAACCCGTCCAGGACCAAGGGCGTACAGGTATGCCCTAGAGCCCTGGTACTTAAGGACCAAGGGCGTACATGTAAAGCCTGGTCCCATTTACGATTTAAACCATTCTCCCCAGCATAGAACAGGTTAAACCCGGAGTGTCCCGGGCAGCCAGAATCCACAGCTAATGCCAGCAACTGCCGATCGGGCCGATGCCCGATAGTTGATTGCGGCGTCTAAAATGAAAGTGAAACTATCCCTGCAGCTCAGCGGAGCTGATCGGGACTATCGCGACAAAATTGCGATGTCCCGATCAGCTTACCAGACTACGAGAGCGTCCTCACCTGCCTCTTCGTCAACCGTTCAGCGATCTGCTGCTCCAAGCCTGAGCAGCAGAGCGCTGAGAACACTGATCAATGCTATGCAATAAGTATATGCAATCAAAAAAATGGAAAAAACCCCGGGTCCTTAAAAAAAAAAAAAAAAATCATTGTGAGTAGAGATGAGTGAACTTACAGTAAATTCGATTCGTCACGAACTTCTCGGCTCGGCAGTTGATGACTTTTCCTGCATAAATTAGTTCAGCTTTCAGGTGCTCCAGTGTGCTGGAAAAGGTGGATACAATCCTAGGAGACTCTTTCCTTGGAATGTATCCACCTTTTCCAGCCCACCGGAGCACCTGAAGGCTGAACTAATTTACGCAGGATAAGTCATCAACTGCTGAGCCGAGAAGCTCGTGACGAATCGAATTTACTGTAAGTTCGCTCATCTCTAATTGTGAGACAAAATTGAGAAAAAACGCCATTTTGTAACTTTTGGGGGCTTCCGTTTCTACACAGCACATTTTTCGGTAAAAATGACATCTTATCTTTGTTCTGTAGGTCCATACTGTCACGATGCCGGCTGGCAGGTAGTGGATCCTCTGTGCCAGAGAGGGATTGGCGTGGACCGTGCTAGTGGATCGGTTCTAAGTCACTACTGGTTTTCACCAGAGCCCGCCGCAAAGCGGGATGGTCTTGCTGCGGCGGTAGTGACCAGGTCGTATCCACTAGCAACGGCTCAACCTCTCTGGCTGCTGAAGATAGGCGCAGTACAAGGGAGTAGACAGAAGCAAGGTCGGACGTAGCAGAAGGTCGGGGCAGGCAGCAAGGATCGTAGTCAGGGGCAACGGCAGGAGGTCTGGAACACAGGCTAGGAACACACAAGGAAACGCTTTCACTGGCACGATGGCAACAAGATCCGGCAAGGAAGTGCAGGGGAAGTGAGGTGATATAGGGAAGTGCACAGGTGATAACACTAATTGGAACCACTGCGCCAATCAGCGGCGCAGTGGCCCTTTAAATCGCAAAGACCCGGCGCGCGCGCGCCCTAGGGAGCGGGGCCGCGCGCGCCGGGACAGGACTGACGGAGAGCGAGTCAGGTACGGGAGCCGGGGTGCGCATCGCGAGCGCCCCGGGTCAGTGGATCTGACCGGAGCGCTGCAGTGAGGAGAGTGTAGCGAGCGCTCCGGGGAGGAGCGAGGACCCGGAGCGCTCGGCGTAACAGTACCCCCCCCCTTGGGCCTCCCCCTCTTCTTAGAGCCTGAGAACCTGAGGAGCAGACTTTTGTCTAGGATATTGTCCTCAGGTTCCCAGGATCTCTCTTCTGGACCACAACCCTCCCAATCCACTAAAAAAAAGGTTTTCCCTCTGACCTTTTTGGATGCCAGAATCTCTTTGACGGAGAAGATGTCCGAGGAGCCGGAAACAGGAGTGGGAGGAACAGATTTGGGAGAGAAACGGTTAATGATAAGTGGTTTAAGAAGAGAAACGTGAAAGGCATTAGGAATACGAAGAGAAGGAGGAAGAAGAAGTTTGTAAGAGACAGGATTAATCTGGCACAAAATTTTGAAAGGACCAAGATAGCGTGGTCCCAACTTATAGCTAGGGACACGGAAGCGGACATATTTAGCGGAGAGCCATACCTTGTCTCCAGGGGAAAAAATGGGAGGAGCTCTTCTTTTCTTATCCGCGAACTTCTTCATGCGTGATGAAGCCTGTAAGAGAGAATTTTGGGTCTCTCTCCATATGATGGAAAGATCACGAGAAATTTCATCCACAGCGGGCAGACCAGAGGGCAAGGGGGTAGGGAGGGGGGGAAGAGGGTGACGGCCGTACACCACGAAAAATGGGGATTTGGAGGAAGATTCAGAGACTCTGAAGTTATACGAGAATTCGGCCCATGGTAGAAGATCTGCCCAGTCATCCTGGCGGGAGGAAACAAAATGTCGTAAATAATCACCCAAGACCTGGTTAATTCTTTCTACTTGTCCATTGGATTGAGGATGATATGCAGAAGAAAAATTTAATTTAATCTTGAGTTGTTTACAGAGAGCCCTCCAGAATTTAGACACGAATTGGACGCCTCTATCCGAGACGATCTGCGTGGGCAACCCGTGAAGACGAAAAATGTGTACAAAAAATTGTTTAGCCAACTGAGGCGCTGAAGGAAGACCAGGAAGAGGGATGAAATGTGCCATTTTGGAGAATCGATCAACGACCACCCAAATAACAGTGTTGCCACGGGAAGGGGGTAAGTCAGTAATAAAATCCATACCAATCAAAGACCAAGGCTGTTCGGGGACAGGCAGAGGATGAAGAAAACCAGCGGGCTTCTGGCGAGGAGTCTTATCCCGGGCACAGATAGTGCAGGCTCGCACAAAGTCCACAACATCCGTCTCCAGAGTCGGCCACCAATAGAAGCGAGAGATGAGTTGCACAGATTTCTTGATGCCCGCATGACCTGCGAGATGGGAGGAGTGACCCCATTTGAGGATTCCGAGGCGTTGGCGTGGAGAAACAAAGGTCTTTCCTGGAGGAGTTTGCCTGATGGAGGCTGGAGAAGTGGAAATCAGGCAGTCAGGAGGAATGATGTGTTGCGGAGAGAGTTCAACTTCAGAAGCATCCGAGGAACGAGAGAGAGCATCGGCCCTAATGTTCTTATCGGCAGGCCGAAAGTGAATTTCAAAATTAAATCGGGCAAAGAACAGAGACCACCTGGCCTGGCGAGGATTCAGCCGTTGGGCAGACTGGAGGTAGGAGAGGTTCTTGTGATCGGTGTAAATAATAACTGGAAATCTTGATCCCTCCAGCAGATGCCTCCATTCCTCAAGTGCTAATTTAATGGCTAGAAGCTCTCGATCCCCGATGGAGTAGTTCCTCTCCGCCGGAGAGAAGGTCCTAGAAAAAAAACCACAAGTAACAGCATGCCCGGAAGAATTTTTTTGTAGAAGGACAGCTCCAGCTCCCACCGAGGAGGCATCAACCTCCAATAGGAAGGGTTTAGATGGGTCAGGTCTGGAGAGCACGGGAGCCGAAGAAAAGGCAGACTTGAGCCGTTTAAAGGCGTCTTCCGCTTGAGGAGGCCAAGACTTGGGATCGGCATTTTTTTTGGTTAAAGCCACGATAGGAGCCACAACGGTAGAAAAATGTGGAATAAATTGCCTGTAATAATTGGCGAACCCCAAAAAACGTTGGATAGCACGGAGTCCGGAGGGGCGTGGCCAATCTAAGACGGCAGAGAGTTTGTCTGGATCCATTTGTAGTCCCTGGCCAGAGACCAAGTATCCTAGGAAAGGAAGAGATTGGCATTCAAACAGACATTTCTCTATTTTGGCATAGAGTTGATTGTCACGAAGTCTCTGAAGAACCATACGGACATGCTGGCGGTGTTCTTCTAGATTGGCAGAAAAAATCAGGATATCGTCCAGATATACAACAACACAGGAGTATAAGAGATCACGAAAAATGTCATTAACAAAGTCTTGGAAGACGGCAGGGGCGTTGCACAGGCCAAAGGGCATGACCAGATACTCAAAGTGTCCATCTCTGGTGTTAAATGCCGTTTTCCATTCATCCCCCTCTCTGATGCGGATGAGATTATAAGCACCTCTTAAGTCCAGTTTGGTAAAGATGTGGGCACCTTGGAGGCGATCAAAGAGTTCAGAGATGAGGGGTAGGGGGTAGCGGTTCTTAACCGTGATTTTATTAAGACCGCGGTAGTCAATGCAAGGACGTAGAGAGCCATCTTTTTTGGACACAAAGAAAAATCCGGCTCCGGCAGGAGAGGAGGATTTACGGATAAAGCCCTTTTTTAAATTTTCCTGGACGTATTCAGACATGGCAAGAGTCTCTGGGGCGGACAGAGGATAAATTCTGCCCCGGGGTGGAGTAGTGCCCGGGAGGAGGTCGATAGGACAATCATAAGGCCTGTGAGGAGGTAGAGTCTCAGCTTGTTTTTTGCAAAAAACATCCGCAAAGTCCATATAGGCCTTAGGGAGACCGGTTACAGGAGGAACCACAGAGTCACGGCAAGGGTTACTGGGAACCGGTTTTAGGCAGTCCTTGGAACAAGAGGGCCCCCAACTCTTGATCTCCCCAGTGGACCAATCCAGGGTTGGGGAATGAAGTTGAAGCCAGGGAAGTCCAAGGAGAATTTCAGAAGTGCAATTGGGGAGGATCAAAAGTTCAATCCTCTCGTGATGAGGTCCGATGCACATTAGAAGGGGCTCCGTGCGGAAACGTATGGTACAGTCCAATCTTTCATTGTTTACACAATTGATGTAGAGGGGTCTGGCGAGACTGGTCACCGGGATGTTGAACCTGTTGACGAGAGAGGCCAAAATAAAATTTCCTGCAGATCCGGAGTCCAAGAAGGCCACAGCAGAGAAGGAGAAGGCAGAGGCAGACATCCGCACAGGCACAGTAAGACGTGGAGAAGCAGAGTAGACATCAAGGACTGTCTCACCTTTGTGCGGAGTCAGCGTACGTCTTTCCAGGCGGGGAGGACGGATAGGACAATCCTTCAGGAAGTGTTCGGTACTAGCACAGTACAGGCAGAGATTCTCCATGCGGCGTCGTGTCCTCTCTTGAGGTGTCAGGCGAGACCGGTCGACCTGCATAGCCTCCACGGCGGGAGGCACAGGAACAGATTGCAGGGGACCAGAGGAGAGAGGAGCCGGGGAGAAGAAACGCCTCGTGCGAACAGAGTCCATATCCTGGCGGAGCTCCTGACGCCTTTCGGAAAAACGCATGTCAATGCGAGTGGCTAGGTGAATGAGTTCATGTAGATTAGCAGGGATTTCTCGTGCGGCCAGAACATCTTTAATGTTGCTGGATAGGCCTTTTTTAAAGGTCGCGCAAAGGGCCTCATTATTCCAGGATAATTCTGAAGCAAGAGTACGGAATTGTACGGCATACTCGCCAACGGAAGAATTACCCTGGACCAGGTTCAACAGGGCAGTCTCAGCAGAAGAGGCTCGGGCAGGTTCCTCAAAGACACTTCGAATTTCCGAGAAGAAGGAGTGTACAGAGGCAGTGACGGGGTCATTGCGGTCCCAGAGCGGTGTGGCCCAAGACAGGGCTTTTCCAGACAGAAGGCTGACTACGAAAGCCACCTTAGACCTTTCAGTGGGAAACTGGTCCGACATCATCTCCAAGTGCAGGGAACATTGGGAAAGAAAGCCACAGCAAATCTTAGAGTCCCCATCAAATTTATCCGGCAAGGATAGTCGTAGACCAGAAGCGGCCACTCGCTGCGGAGGAGGTGCAGGAGCTGGCGGAGGAGATGATTGCTGAAGCTGTGGTAGTAACTGCTGTAGCATCACGGTCAGTTGAGACAGCTGTTGGCCTTGTTGCGCTATCTGTTGTGACTGCTGGGCGACCACCGTGGTGAGGTCAGCGACAACTGGCAGAGGAACTTCAGCGGGATCCATGGCCGGATCTACTGTCACGATGCCGGCTGGCAGGTAGTGGATCCTCTGTGCCAGAGAGGGATTGGCGTGGACCGTGCTAGTGGATCGGTTCTAAGTCACTACTGGTTTTCACCAGAGCCCGCCGCAAAGCGGGATGGTCTTGCTGCGGCGGTAGTGACCAGGTCGTATCCACTAGCAACGGCTCAACCTCTCTGGCTGCTGAAGATAGGCGCGGTACAAGGGAGTAGACAGAAGCAAGGTCGGACGTAGCAGAAGGTCGGGGCAGGCAGCAAGGATCGTAGTCAGGGGCAACGGCAGGAGGTCTGGAACACAGGCTAGGAACACACAAGGAAACGCTTTCACTGGCACGATGGCAACAAGATCCGGCAAGGAAGTGCAGGGGAAGTGAGGTGATATAGGGAAGTGCACAGGTGATAACACTAATTGGAACCACTGCGCCAATCAGCGGCGCAGTGGCCCTTTAAATCGCAAAGACCCGGCGCGCGCGCGCCCTAGGGAGCGGGGCCGCGCGCGCCGGGACAGGACTGACGGAGAGCGAGTCAGGTACGGGAGCCGGGGTGCGCATCGCGAGCGCTCCGGGTCAGTGGATCTGACCGGAGCGCTGCAGTGAGGAGAGTGTAGCGAGCGCTCCGGGGAGGAGCGAGGACCCGGAGCGCTCGGCGTAACACATACAATTAAAATTATCCCCTACTTATATAGGTTTGATTTTGTCGTACTTCTGGAAAAAATCATACGGTAACTACATACATTTAAAATTATATACACAAAAAGAAAATCGAGTTCAAACAACTCCTTAATTAAAATCATGATTTTATTAGTACAATTTTAAAAAACAATGTGAACAGACGCCAATAATTGAAATTGTGATTAGGTTAGGTTCCAGTACAAAAAAATAGGGCTACTGCCAGCTGCAATGGGCTAACATATAATATGATGTAACAAGTAATTAATATAATATCTCAGTCTCTAAGAGAACTGCACTGCATATCAATTATTGCTACTAAAGTGCTCTATATACGGTATTTAAAATATACACTGACCACAATTGTGGGTATAATAGAATATAAATTAGTGCAAACAAATACTAAAATAGATTTCAACTCGCATGTGCATATATATACAAAGATATAATATTGCGCAATGATAGTGTGATGATATAGTAGTAACACAAGCGCTTATCTATGGATCCATGCAGACTGCAAAGAGACACAGAGACTGGTAAGATAAAGTGCATATAGTAAGCTTACCCATATTACGCTGCAGAGCCCAGACCCCTACGATCGTTTCGGTTTCCCTTTATCAAGAGGTACTCCCAAGTTTTAATGGGAAAAGGGGGGTGATTCAAACTTTTAATAGGGCAGGGGTTAAATGATCTTTATTCACTTTTTTTTTTTCCACTTTTTTTTGCAGTGTTATAGCTCCCATAGGGACCTATAACACTGTATACACTGATCATTGTTATCCCATAGGGACCTATAACACTGCACACACTGATCATTGTTATCCCATAGGGACCTATAACACTGCACACACTGATCATTGTTATCCCATAGGGACCTATAACACTGCACACACTGATCTATTACATTGATCACTGGTTTCTCATAGGAAACCAGTGATCGATTATTCTGCCGCTTGACTGCTCATGCCTGGATCTCAGGCACTGAGAAGTCATTTGTCGATCGGACACCGAGGAGGCAGGTAGGGATCCTCCGGCTGTCTTGTAAGCTGTTTGGGATGCTGCGATTTCACCGCAGCTATCCTGAACAGCCCACTGAGCTAGCCGGCAACATTTTAGTTTCACTTTAGACACGGCGATCAACTTTCAACGCCGCGTCTAAAGGGTTAATAGTGCGCAGCACCGCGATCGGTGCTGCGTGCTATTAGCCACGGGTCCCACGCCGTGGCCCCGCATTATAGAACGGGAGCGGACTCATGACGTACATGTACGTCATGGGTCCTGTAGGGGGGGTAAGGGGACCTTTAGGTCTATTCCAGGAAAAAACTTTTTTTTATATATCAACTGGCTCCAGAAAGTTAAACAGATTTGTAAATTACTTCTATTAAAAAATCTTAATCCTTCCAATAATTATCAGCTGCTGAAGTTGAGTTGTTCTTTTCTGTCTGACAACAGTGCTCTCTGCTGACATCTCTGCTTGTCTCAGGAACTGCACAGAGTAGAAGAGGTTTGCTATGGGGATTTGCTTCTACTCTGGACAGTTCCCGAGACAGGTGTCATCAGAGAGCACTTAGGCAGAACAGAACAACTCAACTTCAGCAGCTCATAATAACTGAAAGGATTAAAAAAAATTAATAGAAGTAATTTACAAATCGGTTTAACTTTCTGGAGCCAGTTGATATATAAAACAAAGTTTTTTCCTGGATAACCCCTTTAACGCTATATTTTAACAGTTTGGCCATTTACCCTCACATCCATACCAAATATGTTTATAAATTTATTTTTTTACACTTTTTTTTTATATAAAATGGGAAAAATGGGTCATTTAAATCTTTATTGGAGGTGCTTATTTACATTTTTTTTACTATTTATATTACATTCTTACATACATGTTTTTTTGATTCCTATTACTGTTCAGTGCTATGCATAGGCATAGCATTGATCAGTAATATCGAAGATCTACTTGTACAGCCTGCCTCAGTGGACAGACTATACAAGAAGATCCCCAAAGCAGCACGGGGCAGGTAAGCAGACCTTCAGCCAACATTTTGACTTTTCAAACCTGTTTTCAGACATGTTTATTTTAGTAAATACTTATATCTTTACTAACCCCATAAGCAATTTCTTTAGCTTTTATTTTAATACAGAAGGGGTTTAATCACATTGATTAACTTTTTAATTGTTACTTTTTAACATGTAATCCTTGGATTGCATTCACTGTTCAGTGCTATGCCATTTCATTGCATTGATCAGTGTTATTGGTACTCGATTTTCCCAGCCTGCCATGTCCTCTCAGCTGAACAACGTGGTTTCACTGCGGTTGTCCTGATCAGCCCGACTGATCAGCCCGATCGTTTTCTTCTTTCAATTGCGGCAGTATCTGCTCCTAAACGCATTGCTGTTGATGAAGACGGCGCGTTTCGAGCAGTCCTTGCGCTGCCATTTTCTTCCAGGGCCCAATATTTGTGGAATGTCCACCCATGTTGCAAAATATTATCTTTATTCTGTAGGTCAATGCGATTACAACGATACCAACAATACGAAAACACATAGGTTCGGTTTTATTTTTACTGCTTTTAAAAAACGATAACTTTTTGTTATATAAAGGAGTATGCCTCAGCCATCGTATCGCCCAGAGTGTCCGGCATCTCTCCGCAAAGAACCGGCGGGAGAGTAAAGCTGGACTTGTGCTATAAGAATTAGATAGAGACAGCTAGGACGCCATTTATACAAAAGTCTTTCTAACAAAACAAGTTAGTTCCTACAGAAGAAATCTCAGATATAAATAGTCTTCCTTTTTTTCTAAATCAAGCTTTCAGCTAAAAAAAAAATAAAAAAATTTTAAAAAAATAACCCGCTTCAACAATTAACATGGTGTCGTTTTTTAGTTCCGTGATTCTCTGCTGATTAAATTCTAAAAGGGTCTTATCTACCATAAGGTGATTTTAATACTTACCTGCCAGATGGACATACTTAGGAAGGAATCATGCTTGTCTTGGGGCTAAATGACTATGTTCTGAGTCCACCATAACGCTGCCGATTTATTTTTGTGAACTGGCTCTTTCCTGTTGAAGTTCTATCTTCTCTCCCTTGTTTCACTATACGTGTTGTCTTCCCCTGTGTGTCTGTCTTTGTATTGGCCACAACCCGGTGTTACCGGGCTAATCGGTCTTGACATATATATTGATTGATTTAGATAGTCGGGTCTCCTCCAAATAGCTCATCTTGTGACTATTGTTCAATCGGAGGAACCTTTATAAGTACAGTCATCCCTCAACTTACAATGACCTCAACATACAATAGTTTCAACATACAATGGTCTTTTCTGGACCATTGTAATTTGAAACCAGACTCAACATACAATGCTTTGGAATCTGTGAAACGAGTCAATGGCTGGAAGAACCGACCAATCAGAATAGGCATTTCACTGGTAAAACCCATGTATTCCTAAAGTGCATGCACTGACTGGTGTCTGGTAGCGCCTCCTACAGTACAGGGAGGAATTACATGTTCTGTACTCTTTACCTGTATTACTGAAGTGTATGCACTGACTGGTGTCTGGTAGCGCCTCCTACAGTACAGGGAGGTATTACATGTTCTGTACTCTTTACCTGTATTACTGAAGTGTATGCACTGACTGGTGTCTGGTAGCGCCTCCTACAGTACAGGGAGGTATTACATGTTCTGTACTCTTTACCTGTATTACTGAAGTGTATGCACTGACTGGTGTCTGGTAGCGCCCCCTACAGTACAGGGAGGAATTACATGTTCTGTACTCTTTACCTGTGCCAGGGTTAGCTTCTCCTTTGGGCATCAGGTGAGGGCGGCTCCATTTTCCTTTTTTTTTTTTTTTTAGGACATTGCGTGTTCTGTTCAGGACCCTGAAGAAGCTTCGGTCCTCCACATAGACCAGTGTTTCCCAAAGAGGTTGCCTCCAGCTGTTGCAAAACTACAACTCCTAGCATGCCTGGACAGCCTTTGGCTGTCCGGGCATGCTGGGAGTTGTAGTTTTGCAACAACTGGAGGCACCCTGGTTGGGAAACACTGACATAGACAGTGATTACAGCTCCCAGCAGATCTTTCTTACTTTTATATGTAAGGATTTGCTTTATCTCTATTAGTTATCTACTTATTTATCTTTAATCCTCACTTTTTCCTATTTTTGGATGACCTTTTGGTGGCTTCAGAACCAATTACCAGGTTTCCATAGAGTTCTGGTCTCAACATACAATGGTTTCAACATACAATGGTCGTCCTGGAACCGATTAATATTGTAACTTGAGGGACCACTGTATCCCTATTCGGAAGCCACAACTAGCTTGTGACTTGGCGATCCGAATTTATCGGACTTATGTTTACTGTATTGATAACTTATATATGGGAGTTTACATTCCTTTTCTGTTGGCATAAAGTGCCTTAACTATGTTACATGTATTGTATACTTTATTCTTTACTGAAAACCTTAATAAAAACATTGAAACTGAAGTTCCCTCCCTCCAACTACTAGTCCCATGATCCCTAGTTTGTAAGTGTGACGTCACTTTTCTCCCTCCCACACATCAGCCATCCCACCCATTGCAGCACAACTGTTTTCTAACCAGGGTGCCTCCAGCTATTGCAAAACTACAATTCCCTGCAGAATGATCTCCCACCCACCCAGTGACGACACTCAATTTGTATGCTGTTAAAAATAAACATGGGGGCAAAGATTGCATAAGAATTTTGAGACCACAATCAAACACAGGTACAGACACTAGGCCTCATTTATTAAGCTGAAACCAACCAGTTTTTGTCTGGTTATTTTGTCTGAGAAACCCGACAAACCCGAAAAAGGGGCGCGGTCTGTCGGAAAAGGGGGCGTTGTCGGCCAAAGGGGGCGTGGTTTCACAACCCGACCGATTTACTATGGAATTCACAGAAAATCCTGTGGGTAAATGGCTGGAAATATCGACCTAGAAAAAGCTGGTCAGAAAATGTTCCCGACTTTTCCCAATAGTGAATAGAGAGGAATCCTGCATGTCTGAAACAACTTTTCCCACTAGTAAAAACCCGAAACTCTTAGTAAATGAGGCCCACTATATTATGAACTACACTTACTTTACAGCCTCTGTAGCATAGTCAAATAAAATAATTCCCTTTTTACACCCCTTTAATATATTGTTATGGTGGTTGGAGCTTATTTTTATGGCAGATATCCAAACCCATTGACATAATGATAAAATTCTGTCTGCTTGCAACCACCACTGGGGGAGCTCAAGAGCTTACTGTAAACAGTGTTATTATTGGACTCAATGTATAAACTGTATGCAGAGAGTTAGTCATGAAGTAAATGTGATTTGTAAACCAAAGGAGGATCCTTCTCTCAGTCACAAGTCATCCATGCACACTAGATGGTTTGCCTTTCGCGCCAAAATTGACATTTATCTGATATGTCTGACCAGCTTTACAATGGCTATCCTGCGTAAGATGTACATATAAAAAGGTATATAGAAATATATATCGCAATATTTTATTATATAAAAAACATTAAATAATGAACTATTAGTAAAAGTAGGCACCCAAAAGTTGCATAATTAAAAACAAATAAATAGTTCTATTTTTAAAAGCATGCAATACATTGTTTATTTTTATATTTTTTTTTGTGATGGGTGATTAAAATAAATTTTTGTGTTTTTTTTTGTGTTTCAGTTTTATGGAATTATTAAAATGTTAACTTTATTCTACATCATCACATTAATGACGACACCAAGTTTATTTGCTACATTGGCAAAGTAAAAACTTTTTTATTTTTAACTTATTTGTTTTTGTTTTGCGGCATTCTGAGAGCCATAACTTTATTATTTTTTTTTTTTTTTGGTGATGGGTGATTAAAATTATTATAATTTTTTTTTTCTTCTGTGTTTCAGTTTTATGGAATTATTAAAATGTTAACTTTATTCTGAATCATCTCAGTTATGACGACACCAAGTTTACTACATTTGCAAAGTAAAAACGTTTTTATTTTTTAACTTATATGTTTCTGTTTTGCTGCATTCTGAGAGCCATGATTATTTTTATATTTTTTGGAGGTGAGCGGCAATTTTTATTGGTACCATTTTGGGGGAAAAGGTGACTTTTTTTTGTTTTTTATTGCATTATTTGGGAGGTAAGATGAATAAGAACCAATTCTAGCCTTTTTTAATCTACAGTGTTCACCCTGTGGTATATTTTTGTATCCAAGAAAAGCAACAACTGAATACAGAGCGCATACCACTTTGTTTGCAATTAATTCACATGATTTTATTAAATAATTATAACGACCTAGATCACATACATTTAAAATGCTCAACAAGAGCCACAACACGACCTCAGGGCAGGGCAATGAACCCCCACCCCCGAGAAAGACCCCATCCTGCAGTGTACAATAAGGTCTTAAAGGGGTAATCCGGCGCTAAGACATCTTATACCCTATCCAAAGGATAGGGGATAAGATGCCTGATTGCGGGGGTCCCGCCGCTGGGGACCCCCGTGATCCTGCACGCAGCCCCCCGTTACCATCAGTCCCCGGAGCATGCTAGCTCCGGGTCTGATGACTGGCGATCACGGGGCCGGAGCATTGTGACGTCACGGCTCCACCCCTGTGGGACATCACGCTCCGCCCCCTCAATGCAAGCCTATGGGAGGGGGGGGGGGGTGATGCTGTCCCAGCGGCGGGACCCCTGCGATCAGGCATCTTATCCCCTATCCTTTGGATAGGGGATAAGATGTCTTAGCGCTGGAGTACTCCTTTAAACGGCTCCAAAAGCTATGCTACATATATGTATCACAATACAGTGAACCCTCGACCTACGATGGCCCCGACATATGATAATTTCAACATGCGATGGCCTCTCAGAGGCAGCATAAACATAAGATGCTTTTTTATGTCGGGGCCATCGCATAAACGGCTATCCGGCAGCGCAGACTGCTTCAGCTGACACCGGATAGCCGTTTACGGTGCCCCGTGTGCTCCAGTGACGATCACTTACCTGTCCTCGGGGCTCCGGCGCGTCCTCTTCGGGATCCCCTGCATCGTCGGCGCTCTCCATCGACGTCATCACGTCGCTGCGCACGCCGTCCCGTCATCCAATAGGAGCGGCGTGCGTAGCGACGTGATGGCGGCGACGGAGAGCGAGGATGCCGGGGAAGCAGAGGCCTTACCGGAGCGTCGGGGACACCTCGGGGACGCGGCGACAGCGATGGACGGCGTCATCCAGGGCAGGGGTGACGGTCCGGAGCGGCGGTGACAGGTGAGTACAACTTCCTCTAACAGTGGTCTTCAACCTGCGGACCTCCAGATGTTGCAAAACTACAACACCCAGCATGCCCGGACAGCCAACGGCTGTCCGGGCATGCTGGGTGTTGTAGTTTTGCAACATCTGGAGGTCCGCAGGTTGTAGACCACTGTCCTATACTTTACATTGCACAGATCCCTCAACATGTGATGGTTTCAACAAACGATGGTCCGTTTTGAACGGATTACCATCGTATGTTGAGGGACCACTGTATATAAGATCCCCATGCACAAGGATAGAGATAATAATATCTGATTCTATACCGGTATGCACAATAATAATTACATAATCATGCATATACAACACATATACAACACCGGTCAGAATAGATGTTTAACAAGGTGTAGTAAAAAGGTACAATCTATGAGCATAGCAAACCAGGTAGGAGCCCGTGACACAGAATGCAGAGGCAGGGACGGGGCCACGGACCCCATGCGTTCCGTCGCAAGCGACTTCCTCAGGGGGTGTTGTGGTATATTTTACATGTTAACATTATCTGTGAGTTGTTATTATGTGATGATAAAAATGTGTACAGTTTATGCTTTACGGCTTCTGTATAATAACAACAGTTTAGGCAGAATGTTTTAGTGTCATTTTGTGGATTATAACATTTTGTATTTCTCTGTGAGAGAGCTGGACGAGGGCTTGTTTTTTGTCGGGTGAGCCGAAGTTTTCTCCGGTATCATTCTGGGCTGCATAGGTCTTTTCTATCACTTTTTAATTTTATTTTTCTGGAGGCCGGATAGACCAAAAATAGCAATTCAGACAGTTTGATTTATTTATTTATTTATTTTTAACGGCATTTACAGTGCAAGATAGATAATGTGACAACTTTATTGTTCGCGTTGTAATGGACAAGGTGAAACCAGTTATTTCTATGTTTTCTTTTTTTTTTTTTTTTATTTATTTATTATTATTAGTATTTATTTTTTGAACATTTTCTTAAACTTTTTGGGCATTTATTTTTACTTCCCATTTAGATGACTTGATCTTTCGTATAATGTGAGCAATACTTCTGCATTGCATACTACGAGGCTATGTTCACACAGTGTATTTTAAGGCATATTTTAACCTAAAAAGAACGCATCTGTAGAACCGTGAAAATTTGCATCCATTTTTTGAAAAAGTGAAGTAAGTCTATGGGAAAGTGGTTGTCTTTGTACAATAACAGTCATATTTTTTGCATGGTTAACCCTCCTTTCAGGAAAAAGCT
The DNA here is from genome assembly GCF_029499605.1 of Hyla sarda. NCBI lineage: Eukaryota > Metazoa > Chordata > Amphibia > Anura > Hylidae > Hyla > Hyla sarda. The sequence continues at coordinate 29,282,555 of NC_079195.1, forward strand.
AATTTTTATTTTTGAAGTTTCTTGCTATCTTATCTTTATAATGTTATCTTTATTTTGTGGGTCCATACGATTAAAATGATACCCAATTTATATAGGTTTTGTTTTATTTTACTGCTTTTAAAAAATTAAACTTTTTGTATGACAATTAGTATGCTTAAAATCATCCTCTTCTGCCCCCTATAACACTTTTATTTTTGCGCATACAGGGATTTATGAGGATAATTTTTTGCACAGTGATCTGTAGTTTATCGGGACCATTTTTGTTTTGATGGGACCTTTTGATTGCATTTTATACATTTTTATCTAGTATATGAAGTAACCAAAAATACACATTTCTGGACTTTTTTACACTTACGCCAATGACTGTGTGGATTAATTAATAATCAATTAACATTAAATTAACGTTATATTTTAATAGTTTAGTATTTTTGTTTATGTTTATACATAATTTTATTTGCTAAACGAGCTTCATGCATCAGAAGCGGGCAGAGGATGTAAGGGAAGGGGTTAAAATAAGTGACACGATACTTATTTGCAGATGCATTTTTTTAAATTGGACTGTAATGTTACAATGTGTGGGGATTATTTTACACTGCAAAAATTAAGCCAGGGAAATGCCATGTGAACATACTACCCTTATGACTACCCTTATGCCTATCATACCAACCTTCAGTCTAACGCTGAAAAGCATCCTAAAAGGTCCTGCTAGAGACAGGGGTGTGCTAAGATGACAGACCTGGGGCTTTTCAGTAGGTCCCCAGCTGTAATGATAACCCAACACTCTGCAATCATATCCCATGAAGCTAATGGGCTTATAAAGGGAGATGTCTAACCGCTTAGATGCCACAATCACTATTGATGGCAGCATCCAATGGGGTAAACTGCAAGGATATAGGTTTTCTCTAATCCAGGTAGTCGCAGCAGGAATTCGTAAGGGTATATCAGAAGAGTTAGTGCCACCAATTTTGACAGTACAGTGACGTCTATATCTATGTCCTAAAGATAAGATAACAAAAGTTGTAGTTCTTGGAATTAGACAGAAATTGATCATTCTTCTAATCCTCAATCTGTTAACATTGGTTAAAGTGGTATGGAAATGGGCTCTGCATGGTGGTGTCTTAAATGGTGAGGAGTCAAGGAATTAAAGAATGTAATGGAAGATGCTCTTCATTTTTCAGTACAATAAGACTCCCAGATTTAAAGGAGTACTCCAGCAAAAAATAACTTAATCCCTATCCACATGATAGGGGATATGTGGCTGATCACAGGGGGGTCTGACCGTTTGGGGCCCCCGCGATCACAAGGACGGGACCCCGGCGCTCTCTTTAAGGAGCATGTGTCATCTAGTGGTAGATGGCACTCGCTCCATTCATTCCATTGGAAGCGCCGATGATGCTCGAGAGCTGTACTCGAGTCTTTTCGGTGCTCCCATAGGAATGAATGGTGCGCGTGCCAGCTACAGCAAGCGCTCCTTACTGAGTGCTGGGTCCCTTCCCGGTGATCGCGGGGGCCCCAGCGGTTGGACCCCCCACGACTAGCTACTTATCCCCTATGCTGTGGATAGGGGATAAGTTATTTTTCACCGGAGATCTCCTTTAATGGATAAGGGTCTATTTCAATTAACATTTTTATGACAGAACAGAAAGACGTATCATAAGAAAAGTTCTGGAAATAAAAATTATGGCAAGAAGACTTGTTGGGAAAAGGATGACTAACCTCAAGACAAATGGGGACAATCACAAGAGTCATGAACGAGTTATTGAAGATCCATACAGAAGACAAAAAATTCTGAAGAAACAATGGCCAAATGGTCACCAGGACTGGAAACCATCTTTAAAGTCAATAACAATGGTCCAGAAGGAATTTTCTCACTCTGAAGAATCTGGTCTATGCCAGTGTATGAGTTTTACCTAACTTAGAATTAACAGGGTTTTGTAAGTATATAAACTTTTTTCCCCCACCAATTTCTGACTTAGCTTTTGGAATTGGCTCAGCGACTCACCTCACTATTGCCTAACCTCAATGCTATTATGTCAGTGCCTCTTATTAGGCAGTGGTCTCAAACTGTGGCCCTCAAGATGTTGCAAAACTTCAACACCCAGCATGCCCGGACAGCCAACGGCTGTCCGGGCATGCTGGGAGTTGAAGTTTTGCAACATCTTGAGGGCCACAGTTTGAGACCATTGTGTTAGGGCAACAATTAAAGGGGTACTCCCGTGGGGAATTTTATTTTATTTTTTAAATCAACTGGTGCCAGAAAGTTAAACAGATTTGTAAATTAATTCTATTAAAAAATCGTAAGCCTTCCAGTAATTTTTAGGGGCTGTATACTACAGAGGAAATGCTTTTCTTTTTGGATTTCTCTGCTGTCATGACCACAGTGCTCTCTGCTGACCTCTGCTGTCCATTTTAGGAACTGTCCAGAGCAGGAGAAAATCCCCAAAGCAAACCTATGCTGCTCTGGACAGTTCCTAAAATGGACAGCAGAGGTCAGCAGAGAGCACTGTGGTCGTGACAGAAGAGAAATCCAAAAAGAAATGCATTTCCTCTGCAGTATACAGCCCCAAAAAAGTACTGGAAGGATTAAGATTTTTTAACAGAAGTAATTTACAAATCTGTTTAACTTTCTGGCACCAGTTGATAAAAAAAAAAAAAAAAACTTCCACGGGAGTACCCCTTTGATCCATTGAAAAGGTAAGGATGTTTTCAATTTCGCTCATGTACTACCGATAAGGTGGAAAATATTGGTGTCCGTAGAGCATGGTAGGACATGTAGCCTACAAGATGTATTATCTTTATCTGTCTATTCTCTCTTTCTGCAGCTATTTATGAGATTAAAAGATTTACAACATTGAACGAGGAAATTTATGGCAAGACTATGATACCATTATGCTTGAACCCAGGAACGGTCTTCTCCATAATAAGACAACATATGGCAGCAGACGTGTATGTCTTGATGTGGTTTGTGGGGCACCTATGTGGTGTCGGGGTTCTTGCAGTACCGCGTACTTAGTAAATATATTTTTTGGCAGCTAATATAATTTACAATGAATAAAGCTAAGCTTTCAGTCAATGAGTTTGAAGAAGTTTTTGTGATTAGATGAGAGCTGGTACCTTGTCAGCCTTAAAAATATAGGAGATGAGTGGAGTTGTGATGATACCTTTATTGGCTAACTTAGAAGTATAGAATGCAACCTTTTAAGATCTCTTAGGTCCCTTCATCAGTCTGTAACATGCCCAATGAAGGGACCTTAGAGGTCTTGAAATCTTGCACTCTATAGCTTTTCAATTAACCAATAAAAGTATCACGGATACTCCGCGTATCTCCAAAAAGTTTTTAAGCAATGGGCAAGGAAATGAAGACCAAAAGTTGGGAGTGAAAATCAAGAACGAAGCAAACAAGGGACCATTTACGATGCGGGGCCTATCTGAGAAATAAAGATCCAAGATCGTTGTGAAAAACAGGAGAACATGAACCATAAGCTGTTGTCAACTTTCTGTGACCAAGCAATAGGCGAGAAAGATTTAGAAGTGTCCTCTCGCAAGCAACGATGGAAGGGTTAGTTCATTTTTCTCCGAAGACCAACTAAGGTCCACTGCTCGGGATTCCAACATTGTGAAACCTTATATAGCTGAGGACACCGCATGATATCGGCTGACTAGGAACGTCAGAGCCATTTCTAAGCAATAAATAGCACAAAAGACAATTGTCTTGGACACCCTAAACCGATATTATGAGATTCGAGAAAGGTAGGATAAGTCAATGAATCTTTGTCTCAATACGACTCCTGCAGGCAGTGTTTTGCCTTCAAAGCCAAGAATTAAAGAAGACGGAGGATGGAGATTATCACGATTACCGACCTGGAGGTGGACAGTACCCATGAATTTGGGGACAGGCAGGCGAGACAAAAGGCTGTAACTTTGTAATGTCAATGAGATATAGGATATCTTCTATATTGTCCTCACCTGACCATCTCAGAAGCCTTGCCCGGGGGTCTTCACGTGCGGTGACTTGTAGTCAGAGTTCTTCCTCTCGTTCTTGCCGACTCTTGCTTTTACTCCTCGAGAAAACTTTCACTCAACTCCACGGCTCTATAAAGTCCTTTCTCTTCAGTCAGAGAGCAGACCTGTCACTGTATCTCTTGACTCGGCTGTCCTACTCAGTGTGTTCTCACTTTGCAAAAAAAAAAGGAGTATTCTTTTCTGCCTCCGTCAATCCCTCTGTTGCTCTCAAACAGGAAGCCTGTGTTCTCTAAAGCTTCTACTTCTCATTTTTATCTGTTCACCTCAGACGCGTTGTGTAAGCTCAGCTGCACACTAGGCAGAAGAACATAAGCTTACAAAATCAAAAGGCCAGGAGGCCCCAAGCATTTGGGTTGAGCCGGGTACAAGGTGCAGGAAGAGCCGGCTGATAGTGTAAGGTGCAACGACACAGGAATTCCACTGTAGACAGAGAATAGTACCTGGTCTATCAGGTGAATGGCTTGTCTGATACAGCCCACAGGTAACCAGGCACAGCCTCCTCCCACACAAACATTGCAGTAAGTAAAGTAGTGCGGGCGGGAGGGAGAACAGGCAGGAGATACTACAGACGTAAAAGCAAAGAAAGAGACCAAGGAAATAAAGCAGCACAATGAATGAAGTGTTCAGCGAAGACGGGGAGAAGAAAAATCTGTGTATTACAAGTTGTATGATTGTTGTATAGGGAAAAGTTCTGTAACTTTCTTTATATTTCCTGCTTCAGTTTCTCAAATTTAAAAGATTTCAGCTTACTCTCAGTGAATGTAAACTTTTGTATTTAAAGGGATATTCCAGGCAAAAACTTTTTATATATATATATCAACTGGCTCCAGAAAGTTAAACAGATTTGTAAATTTACTTCCATTAAAAAATCTTAATCCTTTCAGTACTTATGAGCTTCTGAAGTTAAGGTTGTTATTTTCTGTCTAAGTGCTCTCTGATGACACGTGTCTCGGGAACCGCCCAGTTTAGAAGTGGTTTGCTATGGGGATTTGCTTCTAAACTGGGCGTTTCCCGAGACACGTGTCATATTTTTAGTCTACAAATTTAAGTGAGAAGTAATCCACAGTTGGGTTTCATCCATTAAAACGAAGAGAATTTCTTGTCAAATAAAATAATGACAACTAATTACAAGATTATAACTACTATAATACCGCCTCTTATGTACAAGGATATAACTACTATAATACTGCTCCTATATACAAGAATATAACTACTATAATACTGCTCCTATATACAAAAATATAACTACTATAGTACTGCCTCCTATATACAAGAATATAACTACTATAATACTGCTCCTATATACAAGAATATAACTACTATAATACTGCCCCTATATGCAAGAATATAACTACTATAATACTGCTCCTATATACAAGAATATAACTATTATAATACTGCCTCTATATACAAGAATATAACTACTATAACACTGCTCCTATATACAAGAATATAACTACTATAATACTGCTCCTATATACAAGAATATAACTACTATAATACTGCTCCTATATACAAGAATATAACTACTATAATACTGCTCCTATATACAAGAATATAACTACTATAATACTGATCCTATATACAAGAATATAACTACTATAATACTGCTTCTATATACAAGAATATAACTACTATAATACTGCTCCTATATACAAGAATATAACTACTATAATACTGCTTCTATATACAAGAATAGAACTACTATAATACTGCTCCTATATACAAGAATATAACTACTATAATACTGCTCCTATATACAAAAATATAACTACTATAGTACTGCCTCCTATATACAAGAATATAACTACTATAATACTGCTCCTATATACAAGAATATAACTACTATAATACTGCCCCTATATACAAGAATATAACTACTAATACTGCTCCTATATACAAGAATATAACTACTATAATACTGCCTCTATATACAAGAATATAACTACTATAACACTGCTCCTATATACAAGAATATAACTACTATAACACTGCTCCTATATACAAGAATATAACTACTATAATACTGCTCCTATATACAAGAATATAACTACTATAATACTGCCTCCTATATACAAGAATATAACTACTATAATACTGACTCCTATGTACAAGTATATCACTACTATAATACTGCCTCTATTTACAAGAATATAAATACTATCCATATTCATTTTTTGGCAGCACAGAAGGGATATATAGCTCCTCTCATTTCATTCTAGGACCGCCCAACGAAAACAATCAAGACAGTAAACCAATCCCAGGCCTGGCTATAAGCACCCATCAGACACCATCGCCTTGTGTTTTTTTTCTGTCCCCCAGTTCTAGACAGCAGAGGTGTACTGTACACCCCCTAAGCCCACCAACTAATCTGTTTTTTCTTTCCTCCTATTCTTTTAGATTGGGCCAATGTGGGAGGCCCTGGCCCCGAGCGCAGGCTCCTTTAACCTGCTGAGGTCTTCCAGTGTGTGGAGGTTCTGGCTCATATAGGCCTCTGTGCACCAACCACAGTGTCCTGGCCTAGTTGTACTCAAAATCAGCCTTTATGCTGGTGTTTATACAGCATTACTGTTCACAATGATGGTATTCCTTCCCCTATTAGTTACCAACTTTCTGAGTCGGGCGGCTTTCTCTTCCAAGGATAATCTAAAAGGAGAGAGAAGAGCGCTCTGTGGTGTAATAAAAGACAGATAGTCAGATATAAATCAAAGACATGAAAACCGCTCGCCAGAGATGGTTGTGTAATGGCACACACAACAATGGTAAGCATATGAAATAGTATCTGCAGACCTCCGGCTAAAGACAGGTAGATGATCGTTGTGGCTTCGGAAAGGATGCCGGCTCACATGACGCAGGATATAAACAGGAAAAGGCAGGATAAAGTCAAGGTAGTTTATTTCCCAAGATACAACGCGTTTCGCTGCAGGAAAGCAGCTTCATCAGGCAGGTGATGCCTGCTTTCCCGCAGCGAAACGCGTTGTATCTTGGGAAATAAACTACCTTGATTTTATCCTGTCTTTTCCTGCGCCATGTGAGCCGGCGTCCTTTCCAAAGCCCACCGATCATCTTCCAAGGATAGGCTGTGCTGGTCGGCAGTGCTGAGCTTCGTGTGCTGCGTGCAGCCATCTTCTTCCAGTCATGTGACATAACATAGGGAGGCTTATATCAACAGAGAAATTCTCTTGCCAAAATTCCCACTGAATCCAGCTAATGGAGAAGAACTTGTCCTTCAAAATCTGGATGGGTCTGTAGCACTAACCTGCGTCTTGGACAGAACCAAGGAGTTCAGGGGAGAAGAGAATCTGTTCATACAGTCTCCCGGTTTCAGGGAAAGATGGTGTCTAAAGATGCCTTGGTGGGATGGCTTCAATCTACAATTCTGGAAGCCTATAACATTGCAGGGGTTGAGCCGCCAGACTCCTTCCACGCTACATGGTCCACTGCCACGGCTAGGGCAGAGAGGATGTAAGTTCCGCTACTGGATATCTGTCACGTTGCCACATGGTCAACAAGTTCTACCTTCTTGAGAAACTACAGGCTAGATATCCAGAGCGGGGGTCCAGCCTTCAGCACAGAGGTAATTTTATACTTACCGTCATTTTTCTTTCCATGAGTCTGAAGGCAGCACATATAAACTCTCCCTATCAAATATGATTTTATGCATCAGAACTGAGTCTAGTTATTAACACATAGTGGATGGTATCTGATGGATCATTATAGCCAGACACGTCCTGGGATTGGTTAATTCTTTGTTGTTCTTTTACATAGCCGGTCCTAGTATGAACTGGGAAGAGCTATATATCCCTTCTGTGCTGCCTTCAGACTCATGGAAAGCTAAATTACAGTAAGTATATACGGGGAGCAAGAATATAACTACTATAATACTGCTCCCTATGGAGTATTTATTTTGTTGCATTAGTTAATATTAGAGGTAGGCAGGTATGAGGCTACATGATCAGCTACATTCCTATAGGACATTTATTGCAGCTTATGTCCTGCTATAATAAGCGTAAACACTGCAGAACTGTTGGCCACATGACTGGTTTCGCAGCTGTCTCTGAATGGGGAATATAAGGAAGCGTCTTCTGAAAGTTGATAATCCCAAGACAAATGACCACAGTTTATAATAATACTGTGCAAACAAACCTGATACAATAGACAGGGCACATTCCCTTAGAGACGCTACGGGAAAAACTGTTTAGGTTCTTGTATGTGTATTGAATGAGCTTTATTGATCTTTCAGTCGTCATTACAAGTCATACAATATATTACAATCACACAAAGTATGACATTATAATACACAGCACAGGTTCTCATACACTTATATATACATACATACACATACCACATGCTACACTAACACTCCGCTCTGCTCTATCCCTGGATATCAAAGAAAACAAATTAGAAAAACAGCAACACATTACAGTCTGTGATCGGGGAGGGGTATGGGATCTATGGGGGTAGGGAGGGCGGATCAAAGGGCAAAACTACTATGTTCTTATAGCATTGCTAACCTGCCTGATAAATGTGCGTATATAGATGGTAATTTAAGCTGTAGGTGCTGGTCAAAGGTGATGATATCACTTGGGGGCGGAGCTAGAGCTCAGATACATCTAGCCATGCCTTCTAAGACAGCAGAGGATAATGTGTTGTCTGAGGGAGGAGTCAGGGAGCTGCTAAGGCACCACCACACAGACAATGAGAGGACTACAAAACATCCTGTCAGAAGAGGGGAGGAGCTGGGGAGCTGCTAAGACAACACCACACTGACAATGAGAGGACTACAAAACATCCTGTCAGAAGAGGGGAGGAGCTGGGGAGCTGCTAAGACAACACCACACTGACAATGAGAGGACTACAAAACATCCTGTCAGAAGAGGGGAGGAGCTGGGGAGCTGCTAAGACACCACCACACAGACAATGAGAGGACTACATAACATCCTGTCAGAAGAGGGGGAGGAGCTGGGGAGCTGCTAAGACACCACCACACAGACAATGAGAGGACTACAAAACATCCTGTCAGAAGAGGGGGAGGAGCTGGAGAGCTGCTAAGACAACACCACACAGACAATGAGAGGACTACAAAACATCCTGTCAGAAGAGGGGAGGAGCTGGGGAGCTGCTAAGACACCACCACACAGACATTGAGAGGACTACAAAACATCCTGTCAGAAGAGGGGAGGAGCTGGGAGCTGCTATGACAACACCACACTGACAATGAAAGGACTACAAAACATCCTGTTAGGGTTAAATCAAGCAAAAACATGCTGAAGCCAGTGCAACATGTGATGACACTATATTAGTAAGTTATATGCCTTAGGGTGATAGATTTATTAAAATAAACTTTTCTAAAACCAGAATACCCCTTTAAAGCTAACCACCTATCCTAGATATTACTGATGTTATATTGATGGTGGTCTGACAGCTGGGTCCCCCATCGATCACTAGCATTATTGCCCTGTGCTTCCCAATGAACATGTCCACAATGAGAGAATCTTATCTCCCATAGAGTTGTAAGCCTGGGATCTCTCATGCTAGGTGGGGGTCCCAGCATTCAGACCCCCACAATCTACACGTATCATGTCTCCAGTGCATTGGTGTTAGTAACTGAAATACGTCGACAGAAATGTTCCTACTACAGAAAACAGCGGTAGCGCAGTTGTCGCTTTTTACAACATGGGCCAGCATGTTTTTAGAAATGATCCTGCAATTGTTTTCCATAGGAGCAGTTCCAGGAACATTTCATAAAACCGCTACTTTAAGGAAAAAACAAACACACCCATCTAAACTGAACACCGTGTGCTACAAAATGGGCCCTATAGGATAATATTATTGGAATACCTGCACAATATGCAACATACAAGGGGTATTTGCTGTAAAGGAACAAGAGAGAGAATATATATATTATAGTCTCGTATATAGAGGCAGTATTATAGTAGTTATATTCTTGTATATAGGAGCAGTATTATAGTAGTTATATGAATCCAAAAAGCAAGTAAAGAAAGAAGTACCGCACTCACCCACTGTCAAAAGCCGGGAACGGGAGAGGTTTATTTCAGATCATAAGATCGGAATAACAGGTGCAGGACGTGGAGGAGGGAAAAAAGCCACACACGACTAGTTTCACGCCGGACGGCGCTTTCTCTGGCTGACTTGGCTGCATCAGTTGGCAGGAAAAGGAGGGGTTTTAAAACGCCAAACTGATGACGTATACAGATGCAAAAAAGATATTATTAAGGCTCGTACACAGAAAAAAATTATATATCCAATCGAAAAAGCAAAAAAGTAGGGGGGAGGGGAGGGGGGGAAAAAAAATCTGCTGCAGGACCGAATATGTCGTTTACGCTATAGTCTGCCCGTGTATGTGCTTTTACATTGGATCCACTATTCGACCGCTGAAAATTAGATTCCGGGAACACTTGAGGTCAATTCACACCGGACACGGCTGTGCCCGCCTCATAACGCACATACGATCAGTGCATTCGGGAGACGCCAACATTATGCGCTTCTTCGGGATCGAAAGAGTTAAAACCTGCTCACCAGGAATTGATCGTCACAAAACATTGCTACGCAAAGAAGAGAGATGGATCATGCGCACAAGAGCGCTTGAAGGAACTGGACTTAATGATCGCCAAGACCTCAGTGTCTTCTTATAACTTTGCCCCTTTTTTTCTTTTGTTGGTCCTGATATATATATTTTTTCTCCTTTTTAATTCCCTTTTTTTTCCCCCCCTCCCCTCCCCCCTACTTTTTTGCTTTTTCGATTGGATATATAATTTTTTTCTGTGTACGAGCCTTAATAATATCTTTTTTGCATCTGTATACGTCATCAGTTTGGCGTTTTAAAACCCCTCCTTTTCCTGCCAACTGATGCAGCCAAGTCAGCCAGAGAAAGCGCCGTCCGGCGTGAAACTAGTCGTGTGTGGCTTTTTTCCCTCCTCCACGTCCTGCACCTGTTATTCCGATCTTATGATCTGAAATAAACCTCTCCCGTTCCCGGCTTTTGACAGTGGGTGAGTGCGGTACTTCTTTCTTTACTTGCTTTTTGGATTCATATGAATACTATACCGTTACCTGCACCTCCAGGTCTAGCCTGGATTATCAGTCCACCTGCACAGCCTCTCATTGTATGCTAAGAACTTTACCTGTTACTAAGGGAGACCACACAATAGTGCCACTCATCTTGTTGGACTGTTTGAATTTTGCTTTTTTTCGGAGTTGAGCACATTGGATTACCCACAGGATCGTTCAATCAGCAACAGCTGTTCGTATCACGTTTCTTCCTCATCTCCTCTCTTTTTGGAATGGAAGAAATGGAGGCCCCCCCTGCAGAGGACTCTGGACATTTTTTATCATCAGGTCGAGAGGACGTGGAGGAGTTTTTTGAAAGATGCAATTTAAAGGATTCCATTCAATCTTTAAGCACTAAAACACTTGAATTTAAGATTACACAACTGGCTGAAAAAGAAACTAAGTTATTTTGGTCAGTTCAATCATTAAAATCATATGCAAGATGTAACAGGGTGCCCAGGGGCTTAAGGGTGTTTAAGGAGCCATCACAATTTTTACAGGATGCAGCATTTATCAAGGAATGGGAACAAGCTAATTTACAACACTCGTTCACACTTCTCTCTCTTACTTTAAAACGCAATGAAAAAGAATACGAAAAAGTGACCATGGATCTATGTCGAGCTAGGACTGAACTTAGAACCCGTCATACAGAAAGCCAATACTCAACTTTTATAAAGAAAGTTGAGAAACGTCTCATCCCTATACAATCCGATTTAAAAGAAAGGAAAAAAGATAAATATATTCGGGACAAACAAGATTACGAAGAGAATAAAGTGTTCACATGGAATAAAAATCAGCAGAAGAAAAATATAAAAAAACGCACTTACCCACGTCAAAAAGCCTCACGGGATTATTGGACTACGGAGTCGGATTCCAGTAATTCAGACGAACAAACAGACCTAATCCTAAAAAAAACTCAGAAGAAAAAAACAAGCTTTTCTGATAAAAAATCGCAACAGCAAGATGAAACCGCATCTGCTCCTCAAAAAATGCCAACCTCCGAAACTGGCCCTTTAGGAGGAGAACCAGAAGAGGAAGAGGAGGAAGAAACCGCAAATCCACGAACAGCCAGGAAAAGGAAACAAGTGAAGTGGTTTCCACATTAGAAAAATTTTCCGATATAAATCTCACGCAAGAAACCTTAGATGCCGCAACTCTTAGTGTCCTCACAAAAGGCCTTAATTTTTGCCTCCCTGTCGATTTCGATCCAGTCGAATTTGAAATTGATTTATACAAGAATATAAGAAAAATGAATCTTTTCCGTTTCTTCAATAAAAAGGAAGCCGAACCAACTCACGTTGTCACGAAGAAAAATACTAGTACTCAGATCAAAGAAAAAATAGGGAATTTAGGATTTTTCGCCAAAAAAACTCTCACTGATTTTAATTGGGAAGATGTGGCTCTACTCATGAGTCTTACAGAAAATGAAGGACTGGAACGCGATTCTCATAAAAGCTCACAAAAAACTTTTTTTGGAGGTGGAGTAAAATCCACTTTCAATCCCCCTATCCAACAAGGAAGTTGTTTGGATGTTTTTTCTAGGCAGGTGTCTAAACAAATGCAGGCATTAATATATCCCAAAGCCTTACCTAATATATCAACAGAGGAAGCCATGGCCTTAAAAAAACTACAAAAACGCGATGATTGGATTATCAAAAAAGCAGATAAAGGTCAAAATGTCGTAATAATGACAAAGGATTATTATATCAAAGAAGCGATTCGACAACTCCATGACCGCAATACATATACCCCCCTTAAATCTGATCCCACTAACCATATCAGTAACAAAATTAAAAATCTACTAAGGAAGTATACAGAGAATGGATTTTTAAAGCAAAAGGATGCGGAAAAACTCTTACCTGCCCATCCTATTAACCCCAAATGGTACTTTCTCCCAAAAACCCACAAAAACCTGGAGCACCCCCCTGGACGGCCCATAGTGGCCGGAATAGGAGGAGTGACAGAGCCACTCTCACAGTATGTGGAATGGCTCTTGCACCCCCTATTGGCTGACATTCCATCTTACGTGAAAGATACTGACCATCTTTTATTGTCTCTTGAAACATTAGAGTGGCACAATTCTTATAAATTGACATCAATAGATGTCGAAGGTTTGTACACAAGAATTCCGCAGGAGTTAGGTGTCCTTGCCGTTCAAGAATTTTTGAATAATGCCGAAAAAGATGACCTGTTTGTATCATTTGTCTGTGAGGCACTTCAGCTAATTTTGCAAAATAATTGCTTTACTTTTCAAGACCAGTGGTATGCCCAGTGTACAGGGACGGCCATGGGGACGCCAGTAGCATGTTCATTTGCTATTATTTTTCTGGCTATTTTTGAAAGCAGATATATCTTGAACAATACCAATCCATTCTTCCATCATATCATAAAATACTTCCGTTATGTAGACGACATCTTGATAATCTGGGACAGTACCACCAAGGACTTTGAAGAATTTGTTGCCTTTATAGGGGAGAATCATATGAATATTAAATTTACTAAAAAAATCAGTGAATCTACCATGGAATTTCTAGATGTTCTACTTATAGTCGAAAATAATCATTTTTTCACTAAGGGCTATCGTAAGCCCACAGCTTCCAGCAACCTTCTGCACTTCAACAGTTTTCACCCCTCCCATACAAAACAGGCTCTTCCATACAGTCAGTTTTTGAGGCTTAGGAAAATAAATAAAAATGAAGAAGATTTCCAACAACAATCAAAAGATTTATATAATCGATTCCTAAAAAGAGGCTATCCTCCATCTGAATTAAATAAGGCACTTGAGAAAGCAACCAAAATCCCAAGATTGGATTTAGTCAAAAAAACTTATAAAAAAAATCGCAACAAAAAAGAAAAAACTATAGATAATTCCCTACAACCTCAATTTATTTTTTCATTCAGATACAACGTGTTGGCGGGCACAATAAAACAAGTAATAAAAAACAACTGGTTTCTCATAGAAAACGATCCTTTGTTCAAAGAAGCAGCGGTTAAAAAACCAATAATATCGTTTAGAAGGAGCAAAAGCATTTCTAATGTATTAGTTCGCAGTGCACTCCCTTCCACTCAAAAAGAAAAGGACTGGCTATCGGCAACAATCCCTTCAGGCAATCACAAATGCGGTAACTGTTCACATTGTAAATTCTTCTTACCTGGTAAAGAATATCAGCTCGCTGGGAAGGAAATAAGAATCACCGACTTCATCTGCTGTAGGACTGAATATGTCGTTTACGCTATAGTCTGCCCGTGTATGTGCTTTTACATTGGATCCACTATTCGACCGCTGAAAATTAGATTCCGGGAACACTTGAGGTCAATTCACACCGGACACGGCTGTGCCCGCCTCATAACGCACATACGATCAGTGCATTCGGGAGACGCCAACATTATGCGCTTCTTCGGGATCGAAAGAGTTAAAACCTGCTCACCAGGAATTGATCGTCACAAAACATTGCTACGCAAAGAAGAGAGATGGATCATGCGCACAAGAGCGCTTGAAGGAACTGGACTTAATGATCGCCAAGACCTCAGTGTCTTCTTATAACTTTGCCCCTTTTTTTCTTTTGTTGGTCCTGATATATATATTTTTTCTCCTTTTTAATTCCCCTTTTTTTTCCCCCCCTCCCCTCCCCCCTACTTTTTTGCTTTTTCGATTGGATATATAATTTTTTTCTGTGTACGAGCCTTAATAATATCTTTTTTGCATCTGTATACGTCATCAGTTTGGCGTTTTAAAACCCCTCCTTTTCCTGCCAACTGATGAAGCCAAGTCAGCCAGAGAAAGCGCCGTCCGGCGTGAAACTAGTCGTGTGTGGCTTTTTTCCCTCCTCCACGTCCTGCACCTGTTATTCCGATCTTATGATCTGAAATAAACCTCTCCCGTTCCCGGCTTTTGACAGTGGGTGAGTGCGGTACTTCTTTCTTTACTTGCTTTTTGGATTCATATGAATACTATACCGTTACCTGCACCTCCAGGTCTAGCCTGGATTATCAGTCCACCTGCACAGCCTCTCATTGTATGCTAAGAACTTTACCTGTTACTAAGGGAGACCACACAATAGTGCCACTCATCTTGTTGGACTGTTATAGTAGTTATATTGTTGTATATAGGAGCAGTATTATAGTAGTTATATTCTTGTATATAGGAGCAGTATTATAGTAGTTATATTCTTGTACACAGGAGGCAGTATTATAGTAGTTATATTCTTGTGTATAGGAGCAGTATTATAGTAGTTATATTCTTGTGTATAGGAGCAGTATTATAGTAGTTATATTCTTGTACACAGGAGGCAGTATTATAGTAGTTATATTCTTTTATATAGGAGCAGTATTATAGTAGTTATATTCTTGTATATAGGAGCAGTATTATAGTAGTTTATATTCTTGTATATAGGAGCAGTATTATAGTAGTGATATTCCTGTATATAGGAGCAGTATTATAGTAGTTATATTCTTGTATATATGAGACAGTATTATAGTGGTTATATTCTTGTATATAGGAGCAGTATTATAGTAGTTATATTCTTGTATATAGGAGCAGTATTATAGTGGTTATATTCTTGTATATAGGAGCAGTATTATAGTAGTTATATTCTTGTATATAGAAGCAGTATTATAGTAGTTATATTCTTGTATATAGGATCAGTATTATAGTAGTTATATTCTTGTATATAGGGGACAGTATTATAGTAGTTATATTCATGTATATAGGAGCAGTATTATAGTAGTTATAGTCTTGTATATAGGATCAGTATTATAGTAGTTATATTCTTGTATATAGGATCAGTATTATAGTAGTTATATTCATGTATATAGGAGCAGTATTATAGTAGTTATAGTCTTGTATATAGGAGCAGTATTATAGTAGTTATATTCTTGTATATAGGATCAGTATTATAGTAGTTATATTCATGTATATAGGAGCAGTATTATAGTAGTGATATTATTATAGTATATTTTTGTTTTTAATTTAACTTTACATTGATGTGATTGGTTTAGATCCGGCACCTCAGCAGTTAACTGATTTGCTTACGGACTTGTCTAGCTATCAACATGAAGCTATTGTAGTCTCAGGACATACGGGTGTGTCAGGGTTATCTTGTCAGCGTATGAAAATCGATACAGAACAGAAATTGTTCCACAGAGATGCAAATTACCGTAGAAACTTCCAAGGCAAAAATGTCTCTACTGAATCTTTCTCAGGTGACACACAGGCCTTAGCCACACCATGAACCCTAGCAGTGGGCCCTCTCTGCTTATCAGTCCCATTCTATATTTCTGCGATGGATCAGTACAGGTCCGACCTCTGGGACCCAAACCATATTTTTTCCAGGCATATCGGCACCCCCGACTGTACAAAACACAAAGAGCGCATTTTCCAGGCGGACATTTTGTGCACATTATACTACTGTGTGAACATACCCTTGGGGGGGGGGGGGAAGTGAAGGGGATCAGGGATGGTGCAAGGAGAGGTCCTTGACTCCTCCCATTGACACGCCCCACCTTACTACTGGGGTGACACACTGTAACAAACCTCCTCCTCATGTAATCACCTTACTACTGGGGTGACACACTGTAACAAACCTCCTCCTCATGTAATCTCCTAACTACTGGGGTGAAACTGTAACAAACCTCCTCCTCATGTAATGACCTTACTACTGGGGTGACACACTGTAACAAACCTCCTCCTCATGTAATCTCCTTACTACTGGGGTGACACACTGTAACAAACCTCCTCCTCATGTAATCACCTTACTACTGGGGTGACACACTGTAACAAACCTCCTCCTCATGTAATCACCTACTACTGGGGTGACACTGTAACAAACCTCCTCCTCATGTGATCAACTTACTACTGGGGTGACACACTGTAACAAACCTCCTCCTCATGTAATCTCCTTACTACTAGGGTGACACACTGTAACAAACCTCCTCCTCATGTAATCGCCTTACTACTGGGGTGACACACTGTAACAACCCTCCTCCTCATGTAATCTCCTTAATACTGGGGTGACACACTGTAACAAACCTCCTCCTCATGTAATCTCCTTACTACTGGGGTGACACACTGTAACAAACCTCCTCCTCATGTAATCGCCTTACTACTGGGGTGACACACTGTAACAACCCTCCTCCTCATGTAATCTCCTTACTACTGGGGTGACACACTGTAACAAACCTCCTCCTCATGTAATCTCCTTACTACTGGGGTGACACACTGTAACAAACCTCCTCCTCATGTAATCACCTTACTACTGGGGTGACATCCTTGCAGCTGTCAGCATCTGGAGAAATAACTTTCTTGCGGAGGGCAGAACGGCACCCCCATCAAGAGGGCGCTTTAGGCAGCTGCCTATTCTGCCTATAGATGGAGCTGGCCCTGAAGGGGATACAGTGTTACACCAACAATTTGCCATCACTTTATGACATGGGAGTCCCCAGTAACCATAGGATCTAGTGAAGCATTTCCCAACCAGGGTGCCTCCAGCAGTTGCAAAACGACAACTCCCAGCTTGCCCGGACAGCCTTCGGCTGTCCGGGCAAGCTGGGAGTTGTCGTTTTGCAACAGCTGGAGGCACCCTGGTTGGGAAACACTGATCCAGTGTGTGGCTAGTGAATGTAAATTAAAAGCTCTCCTGCATGCAACCCAATGGCTTCAATGGGTTTTTCGCTGCTCAGTTTACGCATCAGAAGTTCCACAACCGCAATTCCGCCGAGGATGTGGAACAGGCTTAAAAGGGTTATCCAGGCAAAAACTTTTTTTCATATATCCACTGGCTCCGGAAAGTTAAACAGATTTGTAAATTACTTCTATTAAAAAATGTTAATCCTTCCAATAGTTATTAGCTTCTGAAGTTGAGTTGTTGTTTTCTGTCTAACTGCTCTCTGATGACTCACGTCCCGGGAGCTGTGCAGTTCCTATGGGGATATTCTCCCATCATGCACAGCTCCCGGGACGTGACATCATCATTGAGCAGTTAGACAGAAAACTTCAGAAGCTAATAACTATTGGAAGGATTAAGATTTTTTAATAGAAGTAATTTACAAATCTGTTTAACTTTCCAGAGCCAGTTGATATATAAAAAAAAGTTTTTGCCTGGAATACCCCTTTAACCCCTTAAGGATCAAGGGCGTACAGGTACGCCTTTGCTCCCTGGTACTTAAGGACCAAGGGCGTACATGTACGCCCGTGGGAATTTCGGTCCCTGCCGCGCGCCGGGCGGGGATCGGACCGGGGTGACTGCTGATATCGATCAGCAGGCACCCCGCGCCAATGCCCAGGGGGGTCATCAGACCCCCCCATGTAGGCGATCGCCTGAATTCACACTTGCGATTTTCGGCGATTCCGGTGATGCGGGTCACGTGTGATCCGCTGACCCGGAGATACAAGGTGATCTGGGGGTGTAGGATACACCCCCTATCACCCTCTGTATCTATGGGGAGGTGGCGATGTCGTCACCCCCCCAGGATCGCTGCTATTGGCCGGACGATCGTCCGGCCAATAGCAGCCGGCAGGGGAGGGGTTAACGGCCCCTTCTCGCGGCTCTGCTTGCTCCCTGAGTTCATTCAGCGGCCAGAGCTGCGAGAAGGAGCCAGGGACCCCCCCTCTGTGAAGATCGGAGCCCCTCACAGAGGAAGATCCCCCTTAGAGCAGGGAGAGAGTACAGCCCCAGGGACAGGTAGGGTTAACCAGTAAAAAAAGTAAAGTAAAAAAAAAGTTAACATTTCCCCCCCCCCCCCCTGACCCCCTAATAGGACCTAAAGGGTCCGCAACAATTTTTTTAGTGTGACCCGGGCCCTATTAGGGATTCAGGGCGCTGCATTTAGCCATTTTTTTTTTTTTGGCTGCAGCGCTTTCCCCTCCCCCCCCCCCCCCATACAGTTAGTTACACCAATCACACACACTACATACCCCCCCCCCCCCCCACACCACCACCGTAGAAAAAAGGCGATGGCTCGCCAGGCATTTTCGGCAGCGGAGGCATATGCTTTTCTTGCCTCCGAATCTGTCAGTGAGGACGATGAAGATCCAACATTCCTGTGTTCTTCATCGTCCTCCTCATCATCTAGTACTGATGATGAGTCCCCTGTACGGCAGGCGAGGCCACGCACCCCCCATGATAGTGGCCCAGTGGCCGGCACTAGTGCGAGTGGTGATGCTGCTCGTACTAGGAGTCCGTCCCCCCAGACAAGTTTACCGAAGCCCCCTTCCGGTGACCCTGTCTGGAGACCCCCAGAGGCTTATCAGCCACGGGTTCCAGAGTTTGTTGGTGACTCCGGAATCCGGATTGACAATTCTGGATTCACTGAAATTGACTATTTCAGTTATTTTTTCAGTGACAGTTTTGTCAATCTAATGGTGGAGCAGACGAATCTGTACGCCAGGCAGTTCATCGCCCACCACCCTGATTCTGTTTTGGCCAGGCCCAATGAATGGTGCGCCATTGATGCAGCAGAGATGAGGACATTTTGGGGCCTCTTGCTGCATATGGGTCTGGTCAAAAAACCAAGTGTCAGACAGTACTGGAGCGGGGACATCTTCTACCAGACCCCGCTTTACAGTATGGTCATGGCACGGAGGCGGTTCGAGGCCATTTGGAAATGCCTGCATTATGCAGATAATGAGGCATGTCCAACCCGAGGTGATCCCGCCCATGACTGGCTTTACAAAGTGAGGCCGGTCATCGATCACTTAGGGGCCAAATTTTTGGAGGCCTATGTGCCCCTCAGGGACCTCTCGGTTGATGAGTCTCTTATCAGTTTTAAGGGGAGACTCATCTTCCGCCAGTATATTCCCTCGAAGCAGGCGCAGTATGGCGTGAAGCTCTATAAACTTTGTGAGAGTACCTCCGGGTACACTCTCAAGTTTAGAGTGTATGAGGGACGAGATTCCCGTATTGAACCCCCAGATTGTTCCCCCACTCTGGGTGTTAGCGGGAAAATCGTTTGGGAGCTTGTGCACCCTTTGCTGGATAAGGGTTACCATGTGTACGTGGACAACTTTTATACCAGCATCCCTCTCTTCACATCCCTTGCCGCCAGATCCACGTCTGCTTGTGGGACCATGCGGAAAAACCAGAGAGGCCTCCCTCTAAATTTTCTGCAGACATCTATGCCCAAGGGTGAGTCCCGTGCCCTTACCCAGGAAAACCTGTTGCTGGTCAGGTATAAGGATAAGAGGGATGTCCTTATGCTGACCACTATTCATGGTAACGGCAGCTCACCTGTCCCTGTGCGAGGTACCACAACACCGGTCCTCAAGCCCGATTGTATTCTGGACTACAATCGGTATATGGGGGGAGATGATCTTTCTGATCAAGTCCTCAAGCCATACATGGCCATGCGGAAAACACGGGTATGGTACAAAAAAGTTGCGGTCAACTTGGTACAGGTTGCCATGTACAACTCTTTTGTACTGTCCCAGTACGCTGGCAACACAGGGACATTCCTCCAGTTCCAAGAAGAAGTCCTAAAGGTCCTGATCTTTGGTGACTGGGAAAGAGCAGGCCGGACTTCCCAAGGAACTGGAGTTATAGGTTAAAGGATCGTCCCAGGCCAACACTTTCCAGGTGAGGTCCCCCACACTGGAAAGAAGGAACGATCCCAGAAAAAATGCAGAGTGTGTAACAGGAGGGGGATACGGAAGGACACCACCACTCAGTGTGACACTTGCCCTGATCATCCGGGCCTCTACATTAAGGACTGCTTCATGGAGTATCACACTTCCATGGAGTTCTAAATTTTCCCTTTTCATTTTCATTTTCCAAAATTTGACCCCAATGTACCAAGTCCAGAGTACATTCCAAATTTTAACACCATAAAACCACTAAATTGCCCAAAAAAACTCATCTAAAAAAAAAAAAAAAAAACTGATGAGACCTCTGGGGGTATTTTTTTCTCTGGGTCATGGGTTACTGAGTCACTATCATCGGGGACTTTTTTTGTTGCCTCAAATGCGCAGCGCTCTCTCTCCACCTGAGCGGGGTGCGCATTTGAGGCAACAGGTTAGGGACGGCCACACACATCACATTCCCAGAATGATGATTCAGAGCATAGGGTTTGGGGTGGGCATATTTTTTAGTTTTGGCTATGCTCTGGGTCATCATTCTGGGAACATAACCTGTTTTATAATTTTATGTCCCACTGTACCCCATTTTAGTTATTTAGTGTACCCCAGTTATTTACCCCATGTAATGCCCCTTGAGGGGGGGTCCCACTGTTCTGGCTCCATAGGCCGCAACGCAGAAGCTCAAGGCCCCTGAATGCGACCTGCTCCTCTCAGACCAGTGTGCAAGCTGTTTACACCCAGACTTGAGGTATGTCCTTACTCCAAAGAAATGTATTTACAAACTTACGGTGACATTTTCTCCTTTTACCACTTGTGAAAATGAAAAATTTGGTGTAACCCCAGCATTTTAGTGTAAAAAAATCAAATTTTTCATTTTCACATTCCACTTCATGAATATTTATCAAACACCTGTGGGGTGTGAAGACTCACTGTACCCCTTGTTATGTTCCTTGAGGGATGTAGTTTCCGAAATAGTATGCCATGTGTTTTTTTTTTTTTTTTTTTTTGCTGTCCTGGCACCATAGGGGCTTCCTAAATGTGACATCCCCCCCCGAGCAAAATTTGCTCTCAAAAAGCCAAATATGACTCTTTATCTTCTGAGCATTGTAGTTCGCCCGTAGTGCACTTCAGGTCAACTTATGGGGTACCTCCATACTCAGAAGAGATGGGGTTACAAATTTTGGGGGGTATTTTCTGCTATTAACCCTTGCAAAAATGTGAAATTTGGTGGGAAACACACATTTTAGTGAAAAAATAATAATTTTTTTTTTACATATGCAAAAGTCGTGAAACCCCTGTGGGGTATTAAGGCTCACTTTATTCCTTGTTACGTTCCTCAAGGGGTCTAGTTTCCAAAATGGTATGCCATGTGGTTTTTTTTTGCTGTTCTGGCACCATAGGGGCTTCCTAAATGCGACATGCCCCCCGAGCAAAATTTGCTCTCAAAAAGCCAAATATGACTCCTTCTCTTCTGAGCATTGTAGCTCGCCCGTAGTGCACTTCAGGTCAACTTATGGGGTACCTCCATACTCAGAAGAGATGGGGTTACAAATTTTGGGGGGTATTTTCTGCTATTAACTCTTGCAAAAATGTGAAATGTGGGGGGAAACACACATTTTAGTGAAAAAAAATATATTTTTTTTACATATGCAAAAGTCGTGAAATCCCTGTGGGGTATTAAGCCTCACTTTATTCCTTGTTACGTTCCTCAAGGGGTCTAGTTTCCAAAATGGTATGCCATGTGTTTTTTTTTTTTTTTTGCTGTTCTGGCACCATAGGGGCTTCCTAAATGCAACATGCCCCCCAAAAACCATTTCAGAAAAACGTACTCTCCAAAATCCCCTTGTCGCTACTTCGCTTCTGAGCCCTCTTCTGCGCCCGCCGAACACTTTACATAGACATATGAGGTATGTGCTTACTCGAGAGAAATTGGGCTACAAATATAAGTATACATTTTCTCCTTTTACCCCTTGTAAAAATTCAAAAATTGGGTCTGCAAGAACATGCAAGTGTAAAAAATGAAGATTGTGAATTTTCTCCTTCACTTTGCTGCTATTCCTGTGAAACACCTAAAGGTTTAACACACTTACTGAATGTCATTTTGAATACTTTGGGGGTGTAGTTTTTATAATGGGGTCATTTATGGGGTATTTCTAATATGAAGACCCTTCAAATCCTCTTCAAACCTGAACTGGTCCCTGAAAAATAGTGAGTTTGAAAATTTTGTGAAAAATTGAAAAATTGCTGCTGAACTTTGAAGCCCTCTGGTGTCTTCCAAAAGTAAAAACACGTCAATTTTATGACATATTGGAAATGTGAGAAAAAATTTTTTTTTATTTGGAATATCCATTTTCCTTACAAGCAGAGAGCTTCAGTTAGAAAAAAGCAAAATTTTCAATTTTTTCATCAAATTTTGGGATTTTTCACCAAGAAAGGATACAAGTTACCACAAAAATTTACCACCATGTTAAAGTAGAATATGTCACGAAAAAACTATCTCGGAATCAGAATGATAAGTAAAAGCATTCCAGAGTTATTAATGTTTAAAGTGACAGTGGTCAGATGTGCAAAAAACGCTCTGGTCCTAAGGTGTAAAATGGCCTGGTCTTTAAGGGGTTAATCTTACACCGGAAGATCCTGCCCTTGTAGTCCGTTGCTAGGGGCGATCCCCAGCATAAAAATGCGTACAATGGAGGATGCCTGCAGCGGACTACAAGTGCCACAATAGAATCCTACACAAGATAGACGGTGTGGATGTGTATGTAACAATTAGAATAATACAATACACGAAAATGTAAAACATGGGCAGATGTTCTGCACTTTTGCACGATCCGGCAGGCGCTAGGGCCGCTCAGAAATGCGCCGTTTCATAGACATGAATGCAAGTCTACTATTTTTGCAGACACCGGAATCGGGATTTCGTGCCACAGGATTTCGTACACAGTGCAGCAGAATCCCATTTAATCAATGGGACTCTTCTGCAGTGGAATGCCTGTGCGGAATATTCCTGTGGAATTCCGCCGTGTGAACATAGCCAAAGGGGCCCACGCATACTACGGAATTTAACCGAGGAGTCTTCTTGATGAATTTCGCAGCAGCGTCAGCCAGAATCGGCACTTATTTTGCATTGATTATTACAGAGGAAATAAACATCGGAAAGAAAAGTCCCACTGACTAATGGACTTTTCTGGCGGATCCAGAACATGTTCATTCTTTCAGTGGAATCCGGATTCGAGTTGGAAGTTCTGCTATGGATCTTCCGTAGTGTGCATCAAGACCAATGGGATACTGTTGAAAATTGATTAAAGGGGTACTCCAGTGAAAAACTTTTTTTTTTAATGAACTAGTGCCAGAAAGTTAAAGATTTTTTAAATAGAAGTAATTAAAAAATCTGCTTATCCTTCCAGTACTTATTAGCAGCTGTATGCTACAGAGGAAATTCTTTGCTTTTTGAATTTCTTTTTTGTCTTGTCCACAGTGCTCTCTCCTGACACCTCTGTCCGTGTCAGGAACTGTCCAGAGCAGCATAGGTTTGCTATGGGGATTTTCGCCTGCTCTGGACAGTTCCTGATACGGACGGATCAGGTGTCGGCAGAGAGCACTGTGGACAAGACAAAAAAAAGAAATTCAAAATGAAAAGAATTTCCTCTGTAGCATACAGCTGCTAAAAAGTACTGGAAGGACAAATACTTTTTAATAGAAGTAATTTACAAATCTGTTTAATTTTCTGGCACCAGTTGATTTAAAAAAAAATGTTTTCCCCCGGAGTACCCCTTTAATATTAAAGGACAACTGCAGCGGCATTACACTTATCCCCTAACCACAGGATAGGGGATAAGTGTTTGATCGCGGGGGGTCCGACCTCAATCTCCCCAACGGGGCGCCGCCATAAGCGCTCATGGTGAGTGCTAAGGCGCGTAGCGTCGACCTAGAGGTTGACGTTGACGCCCCGTCTCCATACAGTTCTATGGGGGATGCGGGGAGGCAGCATTCGTGCCTTATTAGAGATGTATGGAGGAGGCATGAAGGCTGCAACGTCATGCTGCGGCTGGCACGCCCCCTGCACGGGAGATCCACGGCCCCGTACGGGAGATCGCCGGGGGCCCCAGCGTTCGGACCCCCCGCGATCAAACACTTATCCCCTATCTTGAGGATAGGGGTTAAGTGTTTGTAATGCTGCAGATGTCCTTTAAGCAGAATATTCATAGTGTGCATGGGCCCTATGGACAAAATCCGGCGGAGATTCTGAGTGAAGACCATACACACTATGACTGAATTCTGACTGAATCAGTCGGCGCTAGGACCACGCGGATGTTGCTGTCCCCATAGACGGCAAGGTCTGAAGAGCGGATTCCGCCTAAAGAATGAATAAGTTCATTCGGCGGCTGAAATTCCGTAGTGTGAACTGTGCAGTAGAATCTCATTGCCAGCACTGGAATTACCGAGCGGATTTTATATGCTCCGCATCCGTAGTGCGAAACCAGCCTGAGGGCCTATTCACACGGCAGAATCTCCTCATGCGGATTCCGCCTCAAATTAAAGCCCAATAGACTTCTATGGGATACCGCACTCCCATTTACACCGCAGAATTTCTGCATGGATTCTACGCAAGCCAGAAACCACCCAAATGAATGCGGTATTGGTGCGGATGTGCGGAAATTCTGCAGTGTGAATAGAACCTCAGGGTTACAACTCCCTTCCGAACAAGGGATCGGAATAAATAATAAAATTTATTAAGACCTTAAAGGGGTACTCCGGTGGAAAACATTTTCTTTTTTAAATCAATTGGTGCCAGAAAGATAAACAGATTTGAAAAGAACTTCTATAAAAAAAAAAAATCTTAATCCTTCAAGTACTTATCAGCTGCTGTATAATACAGTGGAAGTTCATTTCTTTTCTGTCTGTCCACAGTGCTCTCTGCTGACACCTCTGTCCATGTCAGGAACTGTCCGGAGCAGGAGAGATTTGCTATGGGGAATTTGTTCCTGCTCTGGACAGTTCCTGACATGTACAGAGGTGTCAGCAGAGAGCACCGTGGACAGACAGAAAAGAAATTCAAAAAGAAACGAACTTCCTCTGTATTATACAGCAGCTGATAAGTACTGGAAGGATTAAGATTTTTTTTTTTTAATAGAAGTTATTTTCAAATCTGTTTAACTTTCTGGCACCAGTTGATTTAAAAAAAAATAAATGTTTTTCACCGGAGTACCCCTTTAATAGAATTATATATCATATATAAATGCTGATAACCAGATAACACTACTTATAGCACTAAAATAAACTATAGATTTCACAATGTGTAGTTGGGTGGATCTGTAGCTTTCAGTATTACGCGCAAATCCTGTATCTCAAAAACCCTGTGAGTCATGTGTATTTTGGCTGGAGAATAGTAACGCAAGTGTCCTCCAAAAGTCATGCAAGCCCTTGGGCTGTCCTCTTATGCCAAAGTATGTCAGTGCAGATTTCTAGGAAAGCTGGGTGACAACCATCGCCCTGACAGTCTGGATCACACATAGTCCACTGCTTGTCGGTGGCTGAAAATGAGTGTCTGTCATGGGGGTGTGGGGAACAGGGGCCATATTGGGATAAGTGACCAGCATATAACTATGAAGATGGCGGCAGTGACAACCAAAGGCCATGTGCCACTGCTTTCTAGGTGGCATTAAAGGGGTACTCCACTGGAGAAAAAAAAAATGTTAAATCAACTGGTGCCAGAAAGTTAAACAGATTTGTAAATTACTTTTATTAAAAATAAAAATCTTAATCCTTCCAGTACTTATCAGCTACTGTTATGATCCACAGGAAGTTCTTTTCTTTTAAAGTTTCCTTTGTGCCTGACCACAGTGCTCTCTGCTGACACCTCTGTCCATTTTTAGGAACTGTCAAGAGCAGGAGAGGTTTGCTATTGGGGATTTGCTCCTACTCTGGACAGTTCCTAAAATGAACAGAGGTGTCAGCAGAGAGCACTGTGGTCAGACAGAAAGGAAATTCAAAAAGAAAATAACTTCCTGTGGATCATACAGCAGCTGATAAGTACTGGAAGGATTAAGATTTTTTTTTTTTATAAAAGTAATTTACAAAACTCTTTAACTTTCTGGCACCAGTTGGTTTAAATTAAAAAAAAATGTTTTCCAGTGGAGTACCCCTTTAAATACTATGATAAATCCCCTATGAAGCTGACAACATGGTTTCATAAGTGGAGCTTTCCTTCCCCTTTATAATAATAGCTATACTGGGGTTTCCTCATAGAGAGCAGTGCCATCTACAGGATATTGCTGGTATTACATATGCGTTTGTTTTTATTAAAAACTTTTTTTTTTCTCTCTAGGGATAAACGTCACCAAAGATGTCAGCTGATTATCCACCAGCAAGGCGAAAACGAATGCGCGTATCAATGAAAGACCTAAAGCTATCCGATTGGTATGGCCAGGGGTAGTCTCTTTGGGGACCCCAGTGTAGTATTCAGATGAATGGCTGACTTTGTAATATACAAATAGCTTAAAGGGGTACTCCGGTGGAAAACATAATATTTTTTTTTTTTTTTTTTTTTTTTTTTTAAATGAACTGGTGCCAGAAAGGTCTATTTAAAAATCTTTATCCTTCCAGTACTTTTTAGCAGCTGTATGCTACAGAGGAAATTATCTGCTTTCTGAATTTCTTTTTTGTCTTGTCCACAGTGCTCTCTGCTGACACCTCTGTCCAGGTCAGGAACTGTCCAGAGCAGCATAGGTTTGCTATGAGGATTTTCTCCTGCTCTGGACAGTTCCTGATATGGGCATCAGGTGTCAGCAGAGAGCACTGTGGACAAGACAAAAAATAAATTCAAAAAGAAAAGAATTTCCTCTGTAGCATACAGCTGCTAAAAAGTACTGGAAGGGTAAAGATTTTTTAATAGAAGTCATTTACAAATCTGTTTAACTTTGTGGCACTAGCTGATAAAAAAAAATAAAACATTTCCACCGGAGTACCTCTCTCATCTGATTGAGGGGGATGTAAGTGGGGGACCCACCTCTACGACATTCATGTGCCCCAATAGGATATATGGGCAGGGATTGCCTTCATGAGATCACTACATTAAAAGGGGTACTCCGCTGTTAGACGTCTTATCCCCTATACAAAGGATAGGGGATAAGATGTCTGATCGCGGGGGGTCCCTGCTGGAACCCCCCCGCGATTTCCTGTAGCACCCGGCGCTCTAAACAAACGTTGGGTTCCTGCATCAGTGGTCGTGATGTCACGGCCACGCCCCCTCCATTTATGTCTATGGGAGGGAACGTGGTGTGATGTCACGAGGAGGCGTTTCCGTGTGATTGCAGTTTTGTCCATCTTGCTAATAGCATATTAATAAATTGCAAAGAAGGAATTGTCCAGCGCCAGGTGTGCAGGTAAAACCTTGCTTTATTTAGTAACCAACAGAGGTCACTTACAGAGAGCACTGGCTGACGCGTTTCGCACCGAGGTGCTTAATCGTAGACTAACGGGTAAGGATCGACCGATTATCGGTTTGGCCGATATTCACGATTTTGGACGGTATCAGCAATTACCTTGCAGATAATCCGATAATGCCCCTCCCCACCACCGCGCCGCACCCCCCACCGCACCGCCCTGGCCGCTGCCTCATTGCCTCTCCCATCCCCGGTTTTATAATTACCTGTTCCCGGGGTCCACGCTATATCTGGGGACTGCGCCGTCCTGTGTTATGCTGTGCGCTGCACAGCGCAAGGACGAGTGACGTCCTCAACGTGACGTCACCGTAAGTGCGCACAGTGACAGCTCAGGAGGACGGCGCCGGAGCCAGAAGTAGAGCGGACCCCAGGAACAGGTAATTATAAAACCGGGGATGGGGGAGGCAATGGGGCAGTGGCAGCGGCGGTCTATGGCCGGAGCGGTGCGGGGGGTGCGGCGCGTGGCGGTGAAAGGACTCAGGACCCCAGGACAGGCAGGGGGAGAGAAGCGGGTGGCGCAAAAGCCGCTGCAGTTCATTGATTTAAATAGAGATGAGCAAATTTACAGTAAATTCGATTCGTCACGAACTTCTCGGCTCGGCAGTTGATGACTTATCCTGCATAAATGAGTTCAGCTTTCCGGTGCTCCCGTGGGCTGGAAAAGGTGGATACAGTCCTAGGAAAGAGTCTCCTAGGACTGTATCCACCTTTTCCAGCCCACCGGAGCACCTGAAAGCTGAACTAATTTATGCAGGAAAAGCCATCAACTGCCGAGCCGAGAAGTTCGTGACGAATCAAATTTACTGCAAGTTCGCTCATCTCTAGATTTAAAGCGCCCGCTTTAAATCAATGATCTGCAGCGGTGTCGCCGAGGGGGGGGATAAATAGCCGTTAATTTATACCGGAATATTGGTATAAGTTATCGGCTATCGACCCTAAACTCCACAGAGTATCGGTATCGGCCCTAAAAAAACGATACCGGTCGATCCCTACTAACAGGTTAGTCTACGATTAAAAGAGTAGTCCAGTGGTGACTCAGTGGTTTACAACTTATCCCCTATCTTAAGGATAGGGGATAAGTTGCAGATTGCGGGGGGTCCGACCCCTGGGGCCCCCCGCGATCTCCTGTACGGAGCCCCGACAGCCCGCGGGAAGGGGGCGTGTCGACCTCCGCACGAAGCGGCGGCCGACACGCCCCCTCAATACAACTCTAGGGCAGAGCCGAAGCGCTGCCTTCTGCAATCTCCGGCTCTGCCATTGAGATGTATTGAGGGGGCGTGTCGGCCGCCGCCTCGTGCGGAGGTCGACACCCGCTATCTCGGCGGAGAGCCGGGGCCCTGTACAGAGAGATCGCGGGGGGCCCCAGCGGTCGGACCCCCCGCGATCTCAAACTTATCCCCTATCCTTAGGATAGGGGATACGTTTTTCACCACTGGACTACCCCTTTAAGCACCTCGGTGCGAAACGCGTCAGACACTGCTCTCTGTATGTGACCTCTGTTGGTTACTAAATAAAGCAAGGTTTTACCTGCACACCTGGCGCTGGACAATTCCTTCTTTGCGAGTATCCTTACTAAGCTGAGGGCGGGACCGGCGCGTCCCTGCGCAGGTGATTCAGCCATTGGTTGCGAAGGTGAGTGGCACAACCTATTTGCAATGAATACATTGCTATTTACTCCACTTAGCTGTAAGATAAGAGTTCTCCTTTAATCCTTTTTGCTTCTTCCCAGGATCATACACACCAGACTCAGAACACAATATAAAGGAGCACAGCAGTGGTCTTCAACCTGCGGACCTCCAGATGTTGCAAAACTACAACTCCCAGCATGCCCGGACAGCCGTTGGCTGTCCGGGCATGCTGGGGGTTGTAGTTTTGCAACATCTGGAGGTCCGCAGGTTGAAGACCACTGGACTACAGGGTTTCTATTCATCTGGTGTAAGTGCAGACGGCTTATTGTGGCAGGGACATCAGTCGTCTCCTCAAACAGTCCCGCGTTCCAGGACACAGATCGTACAGCTCATAATACACAGACACGCAACCGCTGCTCTTGGTAGAAAAAGAAACCAATACATTTAATTGCACGTAAGATAATAGAAGGGTAAGATCCAGACGGCACAGTCCTGTGTAGTGACGAGGCCACGGCCAGAAGTCTTAGGATGAGGGGATGGGCAGCCCGGCGTGAGGGGGCAGGGGCAGAGGCGGAAGGAAGAAGGATTTCAGCTTGTTGGACATGGCCGCGATCTCCGGGTCCTGGGACTCAAAGGATTTCACCAGACGAGCAAATCGGAGAACACCTGAAAAGAGGGAAAGTCAAGACGGACATGAAGGGGGTCGACTCCATAATGAAGTAATATTTACACCCGTCCATGTGTCGAGCGACTGCACCGATAAGATGTCGGGACCAGAGGGGAGACGATACCTGAGAGGTTCTGAGAAACTGAACGATAGGAGAGAAGTGATGAGAACAGCCCTAAAAAGTAGGGATCGACCGATTATCGCTTTGGCCGATAGTCACGATTTTGGACGTTATCGGTATCGGCAATTACTGTGCCGATAATCCGATAATGCCCCACCACCACACCACACTCGCCAGAGACTGCCGCCGCTGCTGCCCCATTGCCTCCCCCATCCCTGGTTCTATAATTACCTGTTCCCGGGGTCCGCGCTACTTCTGGCTCCTGCGGCGTCCTGAGCTGTTGCTGTGCGCAATGACGAGTGACGTCCTCAACGCGACCTCACCGTCAGTGCGCACAGTGACAGCTCAGGACGCCGCCGGAGCCAGAATGAGCGCGGACCCCGGGAACAGGTAATTATAAAACCGGAGATGGGGGAGGTGGTCTCTGGCCAGAGGACAGGCAGGGGGGGAGAAGCGGGTGGTGGCGGCGGCGGTCAATGGCACCACAAAAGCCGCTGCAGTTCATTGATTTAAAGCGCCCGCTTTAAATCAATGATCTGCAGCGGCGTCAAGGGGGGGGGGGGGGGGGCTGATAAATAGCTGATAACTTATACCGATATTCAGGTATAAGTTATCGGCTATCGGCCTTAACCTCCACAGATTATCGGTATCGGCCCTAAAAAAATCGATATTGGTCGATCCCTACTAAAAAGCCTTCAGAAATATCTAAGTCTACAAACTGCAGACCCCTAGGATAGGTCCCCTTCATAATAACAAACTACTTATTTCCAAAAACAGTGCCACCCCTGTTCACAGGTTGTGTGTGGTATTGAAGCTCAGCCCAAATGTAGCCAAGCTGCACTACCAGACACCACCTATGGACAGGCGTGGTGCTGTTTCTGGAAGAAGGCAGCCATATTTTTCCAGTCTTGGACAAAAGCGCAAATCCAAAGTTCCAGGCCCGCGCAATCTTCAGCTCCAGCATAAGGAAGTTTCCTCAGTGACTGCACCGCTCATTGTGTGCGCGTGAAACTCTGGATCTACGCTTTAACGGTTTGGTCACTCGTGCCCTATTTTGCTGCTGTGTATTGGCCTACATAAAAAAAATACACCCCAAATGTGTTTTCCAGGAATAGAAAAACTAGAGCTGATTTCTTCTAAAACCCGCATCACTCTTGTCCTCAGGGTGTGTGTGGTATTACAGCTTAGTTCCATTAAATGGAGCCAAGTTGTAATACCACTCACGTCCTGAGAACAGGGGTGCTGCTATTCCTTCATAACCCATTTAAAGGGGTACTCCGGAGGAAAAAAAAATGTTTCAAATCACCTGGTGCCAGAAAGTTAAACAGATTTGTAAATTACTTCTATTAAAAAAATCTTAATCCTTTCAATACTTATGAGCTTCTGAAGTTAAGGTTGTTCTTTTCTGTCTAAGTGCTCTCTGATGACACCTGTCTCGGGAAATGCCCAGTTTAGAAGAGGTTTGCTATGGGGATTTGCTTCTAAACTGGGCATTTCCCGAGACAGGTGTCATCAGAGAGGACTTACAAAGAAAGGAACAACCTTAATTTCAGAAGCTCATAAGTATTGAAAGGATCAAGATTTTTTAATAGAAGTAACAACCATAACTTCAGAAGCTCATAAGTACTGAAAGGATTAAGATTTTTCAATAGAAGTAATTTACAAATCTTAACTTTCTGGAGCCAGTTGATATATATAAAAATAAGTTTTTTCCTGGATAACCCCTTTAATCCTTCCAGTACTTATTAGCTACTGAATACTACAGAAGACATTATTATCTTTTTGGAACACAGAGCTCTCTGCTGACATCATGACCACAGTGCTCTCTGCTGACATCTCTGTCCATTTTAAGAACTGCCCAGTGTAGGAGAAAATCCCCATAGCAAACATATGCTGCTCTGGACAGTTCCTAAAATGGACAGAGATGTCAGCAGAGAGCACTGTGCTTGTGATGTCAGCAGAGAGCTCTGTGTTCCAAAAAATAAAAGAATTTCCTCTGTAGTATTCAGCAGCTAATAAGTACTGGAAGGATTAAGATTTTTTTTTTAATAGAAGTAATTTACAAATCTGTTTAACTTTCTGGCACCAGTTGATTTAAAAAAAAAAAAACATTTCACCGGAGTACTCCTTTAAATGGGTTATGAAGGAATAGCAGCCCCCCTGTTCTCAGGACGTGAGTGGTATTACAACTTGGCTACATTTAATGGAACTAAGCTGCAATACCACACACACCCTGAGTACCCCTTTAAGATGAGCTCTGTCAAGTCACGGCCCTACATGTGTTCTTGGTCCTTTAAAAGCTGACCAATTTGCAGAATAAAGGGACAATGACTCTGTAGATCAATGGTCTCCAAACTGTGGTCCTCCAGATACTGCAAAACTACAACTCCCAGCATGCCCGGACAGCCAACGGCTGTCCGGGCATGCTGGGAGTTGTAGTTTTGCAACAGCTGGAGGTCCAAAGTTTGTAAATCACCACAAGTGGCTGCGTGATCTCTGAATTGATTGGATATATTCCTTATGTCCATTTGACCCCAGTCAGACACTTACCCTCCCCATCGGGGCTGAATCCATAATTCTGCAGCACCTCCTGCTGGATCTGTACGGCCGCAGGGAGCAGAAGCTGCAGCACTTTCCCCAGGTCGTTCCCAGAATTCTCTCTGGCCTCCTCCAGGCGAGCGCTTCCGGTGGGCGACTGCAAAGCGTCCAGCACCTCCCCTAATGCCTCTGCAACAGAAGATAATATCACCCATAAGGGAAAATACACAGACAGTGATATTAAAGGGTTACTCCACTGCTAGACATCTTATCCCCTATCCGAAGAATAGGGGAGATAAGGTGTCTGATCACTGGGGTCCCGCGATCTCCCGCAGTACCCGGCATTCTAAACAAACGCCAGGTTCCTGCGGCAGTGGTCGTGACGTCACACCATGCCCCCTCCATTCATGTCTATGGGAGGGGGCGTGTCGGCCGACACGCCCCCTCCCATAGACATGAATGGAAGGGGTGTGGCATAACGTTATGAGGGGGCGTGGCCGTGACATTACGATCACGCCTCCGGCTCCGAGTGTTGTGATCAAAATGTTCAGAACCTGGAGAACCAGAGTACCCCTTTAAGGTTGGGAAGCACACAGTGACTGCAATGTTGTCCTACAGAAACTGCAACAAATTATGTAAATTATGGGCAGTGACCCCTTATTCAGTATCATTAGCTGCTAAATGGGTGGTCTCATGTCACGTCCACAATCCTAAAAGGAGTTTTACTGTCGATCGCTGTTTTTATTTATTTTTTTGAACAGCCAAGGTCCGTGCTCTCAAATCACCGAAAGGAGAGAGGCCCCACAATAAACCAAACCCTTCGCCTCCGGGCCAAAAGGCACCTGCACCTGCCAAAAGTGTTCCCGGTGGACAACTAGGCCAGGTTAACCAGGTTGTCACCAAGGAACCAGTAACACCGGTTTGGCATCCTGCAGAAGCAGGGTTGCCACAGGGGTTTTTGC
The DNA here is from genome assembly GCF_029499605.1 of Hyla sarda. Classification (NCBI taxonomy): domain Eukaryota; kingdom Metazoa; phylum Chordata; class Amphibia; order Anura; family Hylidae; genus Hyla; species Hyla sarda. Next base: position 29,316,578 of record NC_079195.1, read on the forward strand.
AGAGAGGTGAGGAACCAACCTCATGGCCACACACACCTCCCATTGACCGGCAGGAGGGACACCCATAAGGGCACCGCACCCTGCCAAATCCTAGTGGACAAACAGAACACAAAACGTGGACACAGTGATAAAAAAAAATAATAAGTGGATGTGCACAGTGTAAGGCTGGGTTCACATCACGTTTTGTCCCATACGGGACCGCTAACGGCAGGGGGAGCTGAAAACTTGCGGTCCCGCATGTGATTCATTTCAATGAGCCGACCGGAGTGAAACGATGACTCCGGTCGGCTCATTTTTGCCCCGTATGCGGTTTTCCACCGGACCTAAAATCGTAGTCGACCACGATTTTAGGTGCGGTGGGAAAACCGCCCACGGGGCAAAAATGAGCCAACCCGTATGGGACAAAACGTGATGTGAACCTAGCCTAATACTGCCCGGATCTATAAAAATTCCCTGATCCTAGCCGGAAGGCCGGGATAACAAAGGGTGAGTGCCCAGAAGAGTGAGAAAAAAAGTGCGTGCTATGTGCCTTCCTTCAAGTGGGGTTGCCAATCCCAAGGGAGTTCCGGCACCCTGGGGTCACCACTGCACCTCGGCCTTCACTCTACCTGGACCTTAGGGCCAGATCCAGCAGGAACAGGTCTGATAAGAGATTAGTGCCGCTGTATACAGCCATCCCTGGTACACCTGTCATACTGTGTGGTTCCCCATCCTGCCATGGTGGTCTTCCACACCGCCAACTAACAGGAAAGGTACTACACTTGATCTTAGCCAAAAGGCCGAGAAGCTGAAGATCTTAGTCAAGTTCTGAAGCTTTCCAATATTATATGATGTTACAATTCAAGATCTCTGCTTGCTGTAAGTGAAAAAAATATATATTCTTGTTTACAGTAGGCACCATTTTTTGTAATACAGAGTACGAGTGTATATATATATGTGTGTGTGTATTTTTTCTAAGTACCCACCAAAGCCAATTACCAATACTTTTTTTTTAATGTCATGTGACAGCAGAGATGGCTCTAGATTTTCTGAAGCCTTAGTGAGGGAAAGTAGAACATGAGAACATTACTGACACAATATAATGAAGATAAGCCCCCAGAAGTTAGGTAGAAGCACTCAGTACTTACGTAGGGAATCACCCCTATTAGGTAGCAGCCCCCAGTAGGTAGGTAGGAATTCCCCCTCTATTACATATAAGCCCCAAGTAGGTAGGTAAATCCCCCTATTAGGCAAAAGCCCCTGGTAGATAGGTAGAGAATCCCTCCTATTAGGTTGAAGTCCCCAGTAGGTAGGTAGGGAATCCCCCAAATTTGGCAGAAGCCCCCAGTAGGTAGGATGGGAATTCCCAGTTACTTTGAAGTCCTCAGTAGGTTGGAAGGGAATTCCCCCTATTAAGTAGATGCCCACATTAAAGGGGTATTCTAGTACTGAAAAAAACGTATCCCCTATCCTAAGGATAGGGGATACGTTTCAGATTGCGGGGGGTCCGACCGCTGGGGCCCCCCCGCGATTTTCTGTACAGGGCCCAGCTCGCTGGCCAGATAGGGGGTGTCGACAACCGCACAAAGCAGCGGTCGACACGCCGCCTCAATGCTGCGCTATAGCAGAGCCGAAGATTGTCGAAGGCAGCGCTCCGGCTCTGCCATAGAGATGTATTGAGAGGGCGTGTTGGCCTCCGCTTCGTGTAATGGTCAACACGCCCCCTGCCGGGCCCCGTACAGGAGATCGTGGGGGGCCCCAGCGGTCGGACCCCCCGCCATCTGAAACTTATCCCCTATCCTTAGATTAGGGGATAAGTTTTTCAGCACTGGATATCTCCTTTAAAGGGGTTTTTGTGTGAAGGACAATGTATCCCATATCCACAAGATAATGGCTAAGGGGGAGATTTATCAAAACCTGTCTAGAGGAAAAGTTGCTGAGTTGCCCATAGCAACCAATCAGATCGCTTCTTTCTATTTTTCAGAAGCCTAAAGGCCTCTGAAAAATGAAAGAAGCGATCTAATTGGTTGCTATGGGCAACTCAGCAACTTTTCCTCTGGACAGGTTTTGATAAATCTCTCCCTAAGTGTCTCATCACGTAGCCCGGCTCTCTATGGGACCACCGAAGAGACCCAAATGCTGTACAAACGCATCTCTGGCGCACCCATTGTAGTTTTGCGACACCAAAATACAAAAGAAAAGTTGCCCATACCCAATCACACATTAGCCTCGCTACCCTTGACAAAGCTGATCCGTTCAGCGAAACGTCGGGGAGGCTAGTAGTTGCTTGGTTTTAAATCAGCGGAGGATAATGATGATAGTGTAGGGATTGGGTACCAACAGCTGACGTGTGTTGGATAAGAAGCACACGACTACACAAGCGCACACTTGGACCCTTATATCCCTAATAAGTGTATAACAGATACTAGTTTACACACCATATCAAATCCGCTGGAATTTTTATCTGTGTGGGGTATAATTTTAAAATACCAATAAAGGTTATATTTAAAAAAATGTTCCAGTAAAGGGTTTTCCCCGACAGGGGGCAACCCCTTAAAGGTTGTTATACAAGTGGTCCCTCAACATACGATGGTAATCCGTTCCAAATGGACCATCGTTTGTTAAAACCATCGTATGTTGAGGGATCCGTGCAATGTAAAGTATAGGACAGTGGTCTACAACCTGCGGACCTCCAGATATTGCAAAACTACAACACCCAGCATGCCCGGACAGCCAACGGCTGTCCGGGCATGCTGGGAGTTGTAGTTTTGCTACATCTGGAGGTCCACATGTTGAAGACCACTGGTATTGGAGGTTATACTCACGTGTCCCCGCCGATCCGGACCATCACCGCTCGTCACCGCTGCCCGGGATGTCACTGTCCATCCCTGTCGCCGCGTCCCCGCCAAGGCCTCTACATCCCCGGCATCCGCGCGCTCCATCGCCGCCATCACGTCGTTACGCACGCCGCTCCTATTGGATGACGGGACGGCGTGCGCAGCGACGTGATGACGACGATGGAGAGCGCCGACGATGCAGGGGATCCCGAAGAGGACGTACCGGAGCCCCGAGGACAGGTAAGTGATCGTCAGCGGACCACACGGGGCACCGTAAACGGCTATCCGGTGTCAGCTGAAGCAGTCTGCGCTGCCGGATAGCCCTTTATGCGATGGCCCCGACATACAAAAGCATCGGATGTTGATGCTGTCTCTGAGAAGCCATCGCATGTTGAAATTATCGTATGTCGGGGTCATCATAGGTCGAGGGGGTCACTGTATATCAATTTGCCCTGAAACCTCTAGGGACATTCTTGTTGCATTCAATCATAACCAATCACAGCACAGGTTTCATTTTCAAATAGCAGAATACAAAGTGAAAGCTGCACTGTGATTGGTTGCTATGGGCAACGAACGAAATTCCCTCCTCTAGACTTCCCGACAGCTCAGAAGAAAGCCGTATTCCGTGACTGAATGAGAAGGATAGGGCCCGTCACCTATAACCGCCTATATGGAGGAGGAGAGTATATATACATATATATATATACAGTGACCCATATGTTACATATCTATCATGTATGTCTCCATTTACCTTTCACCTGCTCCAGGCTGAGGCTGACGTTCTGCGCGGGAGGAGCCGGTCTCTGGAGACTGGACATGGCGCTCACCTGTGGCCGGATCTATACGGATCTCTAGTGATACCTGAAGCTTATAAGCATCACCCGGCTGTATGTTATGGGAACACGGGGAGCGGCGCACAGCTCGGTGGTGTCTATACCGGCAAAGACGCAACGCCACAGCGGCCACTGGAGACGGGAGGATAGAATTACCGCACAGCAGCAACTGTCCATTCGGAATGGTCACCAACAATATGGCGGACTAACATTCACTATTCATTAAGCAACACACTATACATTCAATTTCCAATAAGCACTTACATGACATTATCTATTTTTAACCAATCAAGAGGCGGCTCCTGTTTCCAGGAACCTTCTAGACAAATAGTAAAAGAGCTATTAAACCGAAGATCAAACGTGACGCCATAGTACCCAGTGCTAGACGCATCCTATTACAGTTATGGCGACTACCCACCTCGGTTCGATATAACCTCAGCAATAACATATGAAGAATAGTTATAATAATAAAATAATTGTATATGCCTGCATTCGTGTTTATGGAGATATAGGGAAGGAATAATATTTAATTTGACTCAGAACGTTCCATCAACTAACATCCGGGCGTCATATGCAGATTACTGTACGCTGATTGGCTGAGCAGACTAAAGGGGCGTTACTTTGTGCGGGCCCGGGGAAGTAGTAGGCGTGGTTTCCTGCTCTGTTGCTAGGAGACTGGAGCGATGAACTCGTGTGCTCTCGGTGAGGCGAGGCGGGAATGTCCTTGAGTGACTTGTGTCGGATGAGGCTCAGGGGGTGCGCGGAATACTAATGGGGGAGGAGGACAATGAAGATGTTACTTATAGGCCTACCTAACCAGGTGGTTCAAAACTACAACTCGCTGTCCGGGCATGCTGGGAGTTGTAGTTTTGCAACAGCTGGAGCCACCCTGGTTGGAAAACATTGCGTTATATAAGGTTCTACTTCCCATCTTCCACTTGTGGTTCCCCAGCTGTTGTGAAACTACAACTCCCAACATGCCCAGACAGCCATTGGCCCTCCAGCTGTTGTCTAACCACAACTCCCAGCATGCCCCGACAGCCATTGGCTTGCCAGCTGTTGTGAAACTACAACTCCCAGCATGCCCAGACAGCCATTCGCTCCCCAGCTGTTGTCTAACTACAACTCCCAGCATGCCCAGACAGCCATCCGCTCCCCAGCTGTTGTCTAACTACAACTCCCAGCATGCCCAGACAGCCGTTCGCTCCCCAGCTGTTGTGAAACTACAACTCCCAGCATGCCCAGACAGCCATTCGCTCCCCAGCTGTTGTCTAACTACAACTCCCAGCATGCCCAGACAGCCATTGGCCCTCCAGCTGTTGTCAAACTACAACTCCCAGCATGCCCAGACAGCCATTCGCTCCCCAGCTGTTGTCTAACTACAACTCCCATATGTAGTTTAGCAACAGCTGGGGGCACTCTCAGCAAGTTAACGTAAAATCCTCAATAGCGGCAGATTTACCGTGAACCTATTGAAGTCAATGGTGGGAAATCTGCACATTTATTGCTTTTTATTGTTGCCCCTAGCAACCAATCACAGCTCAGCTTTCCTTTTTCATGAAAACCGAGCTCTGATCGGTTGCTATCGGCAACAAAGAGACTCATAGCCCTAAGGGCCTATGAAAACTGTAGAATCCGTTCAGTGGTCTACGACCTGCGGACCTCCAGATGTTGCAAAACTACAACACCCAGCATGCCCGGACAGCCGTTGGCTGTCCGGGCATGCTGGGTGTTGTAGTTTTGCAACATCTGGAGGTCCGCAGGTTGTATAGACCACTGTCCTATACTTTACATTGCACGGATCCCTCAACATGCGATGGTTTCAACATACGATGGTCCATTTGGAACGGATTACCATCGTATGTTGAGGGACCACTGTATAGTCTATGGGATTTTTCTAATAGCCGTTTTAACCCGTTATAGCCCGTTATTAATTTTGTGACGGAAGATAGTAACGGGAGAAATAGTGCATGCAACGGGCTGTAACGGGTTAAAACGGCTATTAGAAAAATCCCATAGACTATAATGGGATTTTCTAACGGCCGTATAGGATTTTGTAACAACCGTTTTACAGCCGATTTTCAGACGGAACTTTGTACGGATCTTTAAAATGGAGTCATTTTGTAGTGTGAAAGGGGCCTTATATGCCGAAAAACTCTTTCTGGCCCTGCAGAAGCCGCTGGGGTTCAATGATTTAAAGTGGCCGCTTTAAATCATCTAAGGCTGGGTTCACACCACGTTTTTCAAATACGGTTACCATATACGGTTTTCCGTAAAAAAAAAAACGTATACGACCGTATCCGAAACCGTATGCATAGAGAATGCATTGTAAACCGTATTCCAAATGTTGTGTACGGTTGCATCCGTTTTGCCTCGGAGACGGTTTTGCCGATTTTTCAACCGTAGGCAAAAAAACGCTGTCGACCACGTTTTTGCCTCCGGTTGGAAAACCGTATGTGAAACCGTATGCGCTTCTTTTAACATTGTTGTCTATGAGAACCATACACAGAATTTCAGAATACGGTTGCACGCGGTTTTTCTAATCCGTTTTTGGAGTTGACACATGCGCAGATTGGAATTTCAATAGAACAATAGTAACTTTATTAAATTGCTTGAAAACTAATTCCAACAAAATAGCTAAACCGTCGGCAAAAACGGATGCAAACGGATAGAACCGTACGGGGAAAAAAACGTATACGTTTTAATTTGGAGTCATACGGTTGCATACGGTTTTTGCCGTACGTTTTTTAGCGGAAAACCGTATACGGTAACCGTATTTGAAACACGTGGTGTGAACCCAGCCTAACTGCAGCGGCTTCTGTGGGACCAGAGTCCCGCCACTGCCCCCCGATTCCCTCCCCATCCCCGGCTTTCATATTTACCTGTCCTGGATGCCCTCCTGCAGCCTCCTGCGCTGTCGCTGTGCGCTCAACAAGACGTCACATGTTGAGCGTCACATGTTTATCGGAGTATACACTCACCTACACGCACCCTCATTTTAAAGGGGTACTCCGGTGGAAAACTTTTTTTTTTAGATCAACTGATGCCAGAAAGTTAAACAGATTTCTAAATGACTCCTTCCAGTACTTATTAGCGGCTGTATACTACAGAGGAAATTCTTTTCTTTTGGGATTTCTTTTCTGTCACAACCACAGTGCTCTCTGCTGACACCTCTGTCCATGTCAGGAACTGTCCAGAGCAGGAGAAAATCCCCATCGCAAACCTATGCTGCTCTGGACAGTTCCTGACATGGACAGAGGTGTCAGCAGAGAGCACTGTGGCCGTGACAGAAAATAATTTCCTTTGTAGTATACAGCCGCTAATAAGTAGTGGAAGGATTAAGAATTTTTAATAAAAGTAATTTACAGATCTGTTTAACTTTCTGGCACCAGTTGATTTAAAAAAATAAAAATAAAAACTTTTCCCTTTAACAAGGATATGTGGTTAAAAAACCTTTTTTACCCAAATTTCCTTGGAAAAATGAGGGTGCGTGTTATAGGCCGGTGCGTGGTATACCCCGATAAATACGGTATGCAGAATTCAGGCGTAATTTCCGCATGAATTCTGCATATATGACAATCTTAATTAAACATATAAAATATACAATGTTAAAACTCGGATAGCGGAGGAAAATGGCGGTGCAGAAGTACAAGCAGAAAATGAATGGTGGGGTAAACTCACAATGATAATCACAATACAGTGGTCCCTCAACATACCATGGTAATCCGATCCAAACGGACCATCGTTTGTTGAAACCATCGTATGTTGAGGGATCCGTGCAATGTAAAGTATAGGACAGTTATCTACAACCTGCGGACCTCCAGATGTTGCAAAACTACAACACCCAGCATGCCCGGACAGCCGTTGGCTGTCCGGGCATGCTGGGTGTTGTAGTTTTGCAACATCTGGAGGTCCGCAGGTTGTAGATCACTGTTAGAGGAAGTTGTACTCACCTGTCCCCGCCGCTCCGGACCGTCACCGCTCGTCACCGCTGCCCTGGATGTCGCCGTCCATCACTGTCGCCGCGTCCCTGTGGTGTCCCCGACGCTCCGGCAAGGTCTCTACTTCCCCGGCATCCTCGCTCTCCGTCGCCGCCATCACGTCACTACACACGCCGCTCCAATTGGATGACGGGACGGCGTGCGCAGCGACGTGATGACGACGATGGAGAGCGACGACGATGCAGGGGATCCCGAAGAGGACGCGCTGGAGCCCCGAGGACAGGTAAGTGATCATCACCGGAGCACACGGGGCACCGTAAATGGCTATGTGGCAGCTGAAGCAGTCTGCGCTGCCGGATAGCCGTTTATGCGATGGCCCCGACATACAAAAGCATCATATGTTGAAATGATCGTATGTCGGGGCCATTGTAGGTCGGGGGGGTCACTGTATAGTCAGAGGGCACGCCCCCTGACGAAGCAACAGGTGAAAACGTACGTTCGGGGTAGGAGGTGAGGTATCTCATAACAGAGTGTTTTTGGTATAGCTCACTTTCAGTACTATTTTGATCTGGGATGTAATGTGACCAGAAATAGGCACTTTCAGTACTTGGAATTTATTTTTATTTTTTTGCATCTACGCCGTTTAGTGTTCTGTATTAATAATATGATCATTTTTGCATAACACAATATAACATAAATTAATTTGTATTGGAGGTGGGGACATTTAAAAACTATTTTTAGGCTGGGTTCACACCATGTTTTTGCAATACAGTTTCCCGTATCAGTTTTTTTTTTTTTTTCCTTTTATTAATCATTGTATAACCTTACAGAATATTAAAGCAAAAGGCATATATACCATACTTTTGAACATGCACAGGACCTTGAGTATTTAAATATACAATTATTACGACTTTCAAAAATCTTGGTGGTCCGAGGGCTTTAAAAGCTGCAAACAAAACAAAGCAAAATCAGAAAACAAAACAGAACAAAACAAAAACCGTATCAGGTTTTTGATAAAAAAAAACTGATTCCTCAAAACCTGACTAAACTGTATCAAAATGTGTGTACAAATTTTAATCCGTATACGGTTTGAAAAATGATGTCCGGTTGCATCAGTTTTTTTATAGAAAAAAAAAGTATACGTTTTTAACTTTTCATTCCATTATAAATAAAGTTTCACTTGTTTGATTGAACAACCATATGTTGAAAACCGGATGGAACCATACGGTTCAGTACGGTTCCTATGTAAAAAAAAAAATGTATACGTTTCAATACGTTTTTTCACCGGGACCATAAAACCGCGGTAGGCTACGGGGAAAAAAAACCTACAGGATGCAAAACGGACACAACCTGCTGCATCTCTTGGCATACGGTTCCATGTGGTTTTCAAATTGAAAATGTTTACGGGAACTGTATTGCAAAAACATGGTGTGAACCCGGCCTTATAGGACTCTTTACATATAAGCACATATCCCATAGATCATTGGTCCTCAAACTACGGCCCGCGGGCCACATGCGGCCCGCCGAGGACATTTATCCAGCCCGGCGGGTGTTTTTTCCGCCGCTGCATAAGGACATCCCTGTGTCCCGAAAGATGTTTTCGGGACACAGGGATGCCCCTGTTAACTCTCTGTGGCCCCGTGCATAATTTAAAAACGCAAGGACCTCCGGGAGGTAGCACATGCCCCGTTTGTGCACCCATAGCAACCCGTGTGTGCGCCCATAGCAACGGAGCTCGGAGGAGTGGAGCAGCGAGCAGGACGTGCGCTGGACAGCTTGGTAAGTGTTACCAGTGGCACGTCAGCTTCGGTGCTCCAACCACCGCTCCTCCGGTCCCGGGACCTACTGCTATGGCCGGACCGGAGGAGCGGTGGTCGGAGCACGGAAGTGGGGCAGTACGCTGGAAGCTGTATGTTTATGGGGGAACTATACTGCCAGCCTAATGTGGAGGAACTATACTGCCAGCCTAATGTGGGGGAACTATACTGCCAGCCTAATGTGGGGGAACTATACTGCCAACCTAATGTGGGGGAACTACAACCTAATGTGGGGGACTATACTGCCTACTTAATGTGGGGAACTACAACCTAATGTGGGGGGACTATACTGCCTACCTAATGTGGGGGAACTGCAACCTAATATGGGGGAACTACAACCTAATGTGGGGAACTACAACCTACTGTTGGGGCAACTATACTGCCAACCTAATGTGGGGGGAACTGTGCTGTGTACTTAAAGGGGTAGTCCACTAATAAGATAAATAAGTGTGCATAGGAATTTGTTCATAGTTTTTTTTTTTTACTATAGTCCAGCCCTCCAACAGGCTGAGGAACAGTGAACTGGCCCCTGTTTAAAAAGTTTGAGGACCCCTGCCATAGATCATAATACCACCTGGATCTGAATTATCTATTTTTCACAATATAGAGGCGGCTCCTGTCACCAGGAACCTTCTAGACAAATAGTAAAAGAGTTATTAAACCAAAGTATCATACAGAGGCAATAGGGGCCCAGTGTTGGCACATACTATAAAGGTCATGGTGACACCTCAATGCTAGTATAACATATCAGGAAAATAGATATAAAAAACATATATATATATATATATATATACTTGCAGTCATGTTTGGAAAGATAACACCATGAAGCAATATTAGCTTTCTTTTTGCATAATGTTCTAGCAACTATATCCCGATGTCATATGCAGATTACTGTGCACTGATTGGCTGAATAGACTAAAGGGCGTTACCTTCTGCAGACCAGGGATGCGGGCGCGGTTTCCTGTCTTTTAAAGAAGCGCTACAGGAAATATTTTTCTTTTCCTTCAGGAGCTCTGCCGCAGACTTCATTTCAGTGACAAAGAAGCACTGCACCATTACTCTTCACCTTTGGCTCTCACCCTTGGTATCCCGGCCTTCTGGCTAGGATTGGGGACATTTTTATAGATCCAGCTGGATGACCGGGCAGCATATCTGCACTTCATTCACTTATTTATTTATTATTTTTGTATGTCACTGTGCCACGTTTCGTATTTTTGTTTGTACACAGGATTTGTCAGGATGCGGTAGCCCTTCTGGGTGTCCCTCCTGGCAGTCTAGGGTAGGTGTGTGTGTGGCCATTAGGTTCCTCACCTCCCTGCAACCCCTGGGCATCTTGGCTTCGGTCAAGATGGCATCAGTATACGGATCCATGGCTGATACCTTGGTTAACGCCTGGGTTGAAGCCAGGAGCATTTTCGGCACCTTAGTAGCTTCAGCGAAAAGGGGCATCGAACCTGGATCCTTGTAGGCGCCTTCTGGCCCGGAGGTGAAGGGTAGGTTTGTTGGGGAGCCTCTCTCCTCTCTTTTTTTTTATAGTGTGACACGTTTACACTTTTTCTTGCACTTTGGGTGATAGAGAGAACGCGCCTCGGCTCTTAAAAAAAAAAAAAAAGAAAAGAAAAAAGAACACCAATAGGTCCAAATGACCTTGAATGGGGGGTCTGTTGTGTTTCTGTCTGGTGTCCATTTATTTGCAGGAATTAGGTGGAGAGAAAAAATGGAACTTCATTTTTTTCGCAACTTTTCTTTTCTTTTTTTTTTTACCCCCCCCCCCCCCCTGCATTACATGTATTAGATCAGCGCTCTATTGGTAGGTCGTATGGAATGCCCAGTCACTGCAGACACTGAGGCCTAGTGCAAGTCTTGGTCTGCCCTGACAACAGATTGGCACCTTGAGATTCCATCCTGCTACCTGCCTGGCTACCTACCCACCTAGTTAGCTAGATACTTACCTGGCTATCTATCTAGCTGGCTAACAACCTATCTAGCTAGATGCCTACCTACTTGGCTATCAACCTGTCTATTTACCTAGCTAACAACATACCTATCAAGCTACCTACCTGGATATCTACCTAGCTAGCTAACAACCTATCTAGCTAACTACCTAGCTATCTGGCTATTTACCTAGCTAACAACCTACCTAGCTACTTACCTTTCTACCTAGCTAGCTACTTACTTGGCTATCTAACTAACTACCTATCTACCTACTTAGATAGCAACCTAGCTACCTGCCTACAGACAGAGCCTTACATGTTTCTCCTGCAGAAGCATTTAATTCTTGTTCCCAGGCAGAACAGTGCCTTGGGCCTGCCCTGTGTGATGTGAATTTTTTATTTTGGGGATTATTTCTAGTAGCTAAAGATACTATACAGATGCCTGATGATTCCTATAGTTTCTTGCCTTCTCGGATCACAAAGCTAGATGTTATAGGTACAGGGCAAGTAGAATTCACATGTGGTCATGTGCTGTATTTTGCAGCGTATTTTCCTACCCATTGAAGTCAATGGGTAGCAACTGATTTTGCTACCCATTGACTTCTACACTCATGGGTCTGAGGTGGGTATGACACTGCATAACCAGTTAAACAGCACAACATACCACCAATATTATCATAAATATCTACTTTTCACAATATCAATAAAGTTCTGTTAATAATGGCTTAAAGGGGTACTCCGGTGGAATTTTTTTTTTTTTTTAGGTCTTTATAAGTCAACTGGTGCCAGAAAGTTAAACAGATTTGTAAATTACTTCTATTAAAAAAATCTTTACCCTTCCTGTACTTTTTAGCAGCAGTATGCTACAGAGGAAATTTTGTTCTTTCTGAAATTCTTTTTTGTCTTGTCCACAGTGCTCTCTGCTGACACATCTGTCCATGTCAGGAACTGTCCGGAGCAGCATAGGTTTGCTATGGGGATTTTATCCTGCTCTGGACAGTTCCTGATACGGACATCAGGTGTCAGCAGAGAGCACTGTGGACAAGACAAAAAAAAAAATTCAAAAAGAACAGAATTTCCTCTGTTGCATACAGCTGCTAAAAAGTACTGGAAGGGTAAAGTTTTTTTTAATAGAAGTAATTTACAAATCTGTTTAACTTTCTGACACCAGTTCATAAAAAAAAAATTATAATAATAATAAAAAATAAATAAAAAGTTTTCCACCGAAGTACCCCTTTAACTCACTGCATCATCCATTTATTTATTTGTATGTCTCCTTTTTCTTACTGTGCCACGTTTGTTGTGTCTATATTCACTAGGGCCATCAGGGTGTGGTGCCCTTCTGGGTGTCCCTCCTGGCGGTCTAGGGGAGGTGTGTGTGTGGCCATGAGGTTCCACACCTCCCTGCAACCCTGGGTGTCTTAGCTTCGGCTGAGATGCCATCAGTATACGGCTTAATGGCTGACACCTTGGTTAAAGGGGTACTCCGCTGCCCAGCGTTTGGAATAAACTGTTCGAAATGCTGGAGCCAGCGCCGGGAGCTCGTGATGTCATAACCCCGCCCCCTCAATACAAGTCTATGCCCCCTCCCATAGACTTGCATTGAGGGGGCGGGGTGTGACATCAGGAGGGGGCGGGCTATGATGTCACAAGCTCCCGGCGGCGGCTCCAGTGTTTGGAACAGTTTGTTCCAAACGTTGAGCCGAGGCAGTTGCTCTCTATCACCCAAAGTGCAAGAAAAAGTGCAAACGTGTCACACTAAAAAAACGTTCACAAAGGATGCGGTCTATCGCTAAGCCCTTCTCCAACAGGAGAGAAGCCCCCAACAAACCTACCCTTCACCTCCGGGCCAAAAGGCGCCTACAAGGATCCAGGTTCGATGCCCCTTTTCGCTGAAGCTACTAAGGGGCCACAAATGCTCCTGGCTTCAACCTAGGCGTTAACCAAGGTGTCAGCCGAGGAGTCATATACTGATGGCATCTCGGCCAAAGCCAAGATGCCCGGGGGTTGCAGGGAGGTGAGGAACCTAATGGCCACACCTCCCCTAGACTGCCAGGAGGGACACCCAGAAGGGCTACTGCATCCTAACAGTCCTGTGTACAAACAAAAAAACACACAACAGGGCACAGTGACATACAAAAATAATAAATAAGTGGATGAGTGCAGATATATACTGCCCGATCATCCGGCCGGATCTATAAAAATGTCCCTGATCCTAGCCAGAAGGTCAGGATACCAAGGGTGAGTGCCAAAGGTGAAGAGTATATGGTGTAGTGCGTGAGCTATAACACCCAGTGAGTTTCGGCACCTCAGGGTCACCCCCCCCCCCCCCAAGGCACAAAAGTACCTCGGCTCTACACGCCCCAACCTAATGGTGAAACCCGGAGGAAACAGGTCACATTGGGGCAGCCGTTGAGCTGGTTATGTGGCACCAGCCCCGGAACGCCCCGGTACGCCAGCTCCTCCTTGCAGTATCCATACTACATCAATGGCAAAGACTAAACCACTGATAAGAACAGATACTACACTTGATCTTTGCCAAAAGGCCAAGAAGCGATTAACCCTTTAATGCCTAGGTTGATGACAGGAGCACTTGTGGTTTCCTAGTAGCTTCAGCAAAAAGGGACATCGAACCTGGACCCTTGCAGGTGCCTTCTGGCCCAAAGGGAAAGGGTAGGTTTGTTGGGGGGGCCTCTCTCCTTTTCGAATAAGGGCTTGCGATGGACACGCTTGCTCATTTTCTTGCAATTGGGTGGTAGATAGCACTTTCCTGTCACCAGGAACTTAAAAAAAAAAAAATGTTTTAATTAATAGCCGATGTACGTGCTCATCCAAGTGCAAGTAATCAGTGCAAAATGTGTTCACACAAAAACCGTGCACAAGGATGAGGTCCATGGCAAGCTCTTCTCCAAAAGGAGAGAGGGGGTGGATTCTCATCACTACAGTTCCCCAAATGAGATCAACCTAATCATCTGGCAGCCTAAAATTTGGGGTCAGTTTACATCATGTGCAGTTTCGATGCTTTTTCTTATTTAAAGTGCATTTTTTTGTGTGAAATGTTACCTTAAAGCGAAAGTGATTTGATCAATAATCACAATAGTGATAATGTATGCATATCTGAAGTCTTCAGACTATGTTCACATGTCGCATTTTTTGTCGCATATTTTCCAAAATACCGGTAAAAAATGATTGTGCAAAAAAAAATAAAAGATTACAGCAAAGATCCAGCATGATAGCAGCAGCATTCAGATCTGGATGGGGAGGGGAATGATCTTATAGATGATGATGTCATCCTGTAGTTTGCAGGAAGTCAACTGAGCCAAGACTGACCATTTCCTCTGACACATTAAGCACTGTGATTTTCTGAGGGTCAGACTGGTGGTCACATGACCCAGTTACAATAATGAAATGTATGGATGCAGCTGTGCTGGAATGGAATAGATGGCAGTGAGGGGGGATCTGTAGATGACACACTGTTATGGGGGAATCTGTAGATGACACACTGTTATGGGGGATCTGTAGATGACACACTGTTATAGGGGATCTGTAGATGACACACTGTTATGGGGGATCTGTAGATGACACACTGTTATGGGGGAATCTGTAGATGACACACTGTTATGAGGGATCTGTAGGTGACACTGTTATGGGGGATTTGTAGATGACACACTTTTATGGGGAGATCTGTAGATGACACACTGTTGTGGGGGATCTGTAGATGACACACTGTTATGGGGGATCTGTAGATGACACACTGTTATGGGGGATCTGTAGATGACACATTGTTATGGGGGATTTGTAGATGACACACTGTTATGGAGGATCTGTAGGTGACACGGTTATGGGGAATCTGTAGATGACACACTGTTATGGGGTATCTGTAGATGACACACTGTTATGGGGGTACCTGTGGGTGACACACTGGTATGGTGGGACCTGTAGATGACACTGTTATGAGGGATCTGTAGATGACACACTGTTATTGGGGATCTGTAGAGGACACACTGTTATGGGGGATCTGTAGATGTCACACTGTTATGGGGGATCTGTAGATGACACACTGTTATGGAGGATCTGTAGATGACACACTGTTATGAGGGATCTGTAGATGACACACTGTTGTGGGGGATCTGTAGATGACACACTGTTATGGGGGATCTGTAGATGACACACTGTTATGGGGGATCTGTAGATGACACACTATTATGAGGGATCTGTAGACGACACAGTGTTATGGAGGATCTGTAGATGACACATTGTTATGGGGGATTTGTAGATGACACACTGTTATGGAGGATCTGTAGGTGACACTGTTATGGGGATATGTAGATGACACACTGTTATGGGGTATCTGTAGATGACACACTTATGGGGGTACATGTGGGTGACACACTGGTATGGGGGGACCTGTGGATGACACACTGTTATGGGGGGGACCTATGGATGACACACTGTTATGGGGGATCTGTAGATGACACACTGTTATGGGGGATCTGTAGATGACACATTGTTATGGGGGATTTGTAGATGACACACTGTTATGGAGGATCTGTAGGTGACACGGTTATGGGGAATCTGTAGATGACACACTGTTATGGGGTATCTGTAGATGACACACTGTTATGGGGGTACCTGTGGGGGACACACTGGTATGGGGGGACCTGTAGATGACACACTGTTATGAGGGATCTGTAGATGACACACTGTTATTGGGGATCTGTAGATGACACACTGTTATGGAGGATCTGTAGATGACACACTGTTATGGGGGATCTGTAGATGACACACTGTTGTGGGGGATCTGTAGATGACACACTGTTATGGGGGATCTGTAGATGACACACTGTCATGGGGGATCTGTAGATGACACACTGTTATGGGGGATCTGTAGATGACACACTGTTATGAGGGATCTGTAGATGACACACTATTATGAGGGATCTGTAGACGACACACTGTTATGAAGGATCTGTAGATGACACATTGTTATGGGGGATTTGTAGATGACACACTGTTATGGAGGATCTGTAGGTGATACTGTTATGGGGATATGTAGATGACACACTGTTATGGGGTATCTGTAGATGACACACTGTTATGGGGGTACATGTGGGTGACACACTGGTATGGGGGGACCTGTGGATGACACACTGTTATGGGGGGGGACCTAGGGATGACACACTGTTATGGGGGATCTGTAGATGACACACTGTTATGAGGGATCTGTAGATGACACACTGTTATGGGGGATCTGTAGATGACACACTGTTATGGGGATCTGTAGATGACACATTGTTATGGGGGATTTGTAGATGACACACTGTTATGAGGAATCTGTAGATGACACACTGTTATGGGGTATCTGTAGATGACACACTGTTATGGGGGTACCTGTGGGTGACACACTGGTATCGGGGGACCTGTGGATGACACACTGTTATGGGGGGGACCTATGGATGACACACTGTTATGGGGGATCTGTAGATGACACTGTTATGGGAGATCTGTAGATGACACACTGTTATGGGGGATCTGCAGATGATACACTGTTATTGGGGATCTGTAGATGACACACTGTTATGGGGGATCTGTAGATGACACACTGTTATGGGAGATCTGTAGATGACACACTGTTGTGGGGGATCTGTAGATGACACACTGTTATGGGGGATCTGTAGATGACACACTGTTATGGGGGATCTGTAGATGACACACTGTTATGGGGGATCTGTAGATGACACACTGTTATGGGGGATCTGTAGATGACACACTGTTATGGGGGATCTGTAGATGACACACTGTTATGGGGGATCTGTAGATGACACACTGTTATGATTGATCTGTAGATGACACACTGTTATGATGGATCTGTAGATGACACATTGTTATGGGGGATTTGTAGATGACACATTGTTATGGGGGATTTGTAGATGACACACTGTTATGGAGGATCTGTAGGGGACACTGTTATGGGGATATGTAGATGACACACTGTTATGGGGATATGTAGATGACACACTGTTATGGGGGATCTGTAGATAACACACTGTTATGGGGGATCTGTAGATGACACACTGTTATGGGGGATCTGTAGATGACACACTGTTATGGGGGATCTGTAGGTGACACTGTTATGGGGAATCTGTAGATGACACACTGTTATGGGGTATCTGTAGATGATACACTGTTATGGGGGTACCTGTGGGTGACACACTGGTATGGGGGGACCTGTGGATGACACACTGTTACGGGGGATCTGTAGAGGACACACTGTTATTGGGGATCTGTAGATGACACACTGTTATGGGGGATTTGTAGATGACACACTGTTATGGGGGATCTGTAGATGACACACTGTTATGGGGGATCTGTAGATGACACACTGTTATGGGGGATCTGTAGATGACACATTGTTATGGGGGGATCTGTAGATGACACATTGTTATGGGGGATCTGTAGGTGACACACTGTTATTGGGGATCTGTAGATTACACTGTTATGGGGATATGTAGATGACACACTGTTATGGGGTATCTTTAGATGACACACTGTTATGGGGTACCTGTGGGTGACACACTGGTATGGGTGGACCTGTGGATGACACACTGTTATGGGGGATCTGTAGATGACACACTGGTATGGGGTATCAGTAGATGACACACTGTTATGGGGTATCAGTAGATGACACACTGTTATGGGGTATCAGTAGATGACACACTGTTATGGGGGGATCTGTAGATGACACTGTTATGGGGGATCTGTAGATGACACTGTTATGGGGGATCTGTAGATGACACACTGTTATGGGGGTACCTGTGGGTGACACACTGGTATGGGTGGACCTGTGGATGACACACTGGTATGGGGGATCTGTAGATGACACACTGTTATGGGGGATCTGTAGATGACACACTGTTATGGGGGATCTGTAGATGATACACTGTTATGGGGGAAATGTAGATGACACATTGTTATGGGGGATTTGTAGATGACACACTGTTATAGGGGATCTGTAGATGACACACTGTTAAGGGGGAATCTTTAGAAGACAGATTGTTTTGGGGGGGGGGGGTCGTTGTACCTCCCTTGCAAAAGTAAGTATGGTAATGCAAAATATATTCAGTAATACACTACTGCATGTATCCTCTATGTATGTCTCTACACCAAGGGTGGGGAGCTGGAGGGATTCTCCACCTTTCCCTCCCAAGGAGATAAAGATGGCAGCTGGGACCGAGCTCTGGAATATGGATCTCATTAGTTATTACTTTTTGTATTATTTGCCAATGGATCTTCTTATGTGATCAGAAAGTATAGAAGCTGATGCATCATTCTTCCTTTGCTTTTCAGATACAATATTCAGAATAACAGTCACAAAGCCACAAAAATAAATCTCCACGCATATAGTGTAAGTGCCTTTTCACTTTATTCCAACCCCCCCTCTACGCGTTACACAGGTGGCCGTGCAAAGTCATCGTGCAAGGGCGCAAGAGGAGGCGGAGAGTACAAAAGGGGTGGGGCTTGGGTGGATGAAGAAGTGTAATATCCATATATATTTATACAGTTATATTTTCATAGGCTCTCACTCTCCCCCATCTCTCTCTCTCTCACATACGTATGTACATATACAAGGCCCCACATATATGTACAAATACACACAGGGTTCTCATATATAAATACAGGTTTACAGTCACTCTCTTCCTACACACGTCATTTATAAAATGATGAGTAGAGGAGGTCAATATGTTTTACGTAATAGCTGAATATATGAAAGACTGACACCCACAGATGGATGACAAACAATGCGTACATACATATATACATACATATAGATGCCCAAGTTCTCAGGATCATTTTTCATATGTGTGCATATATACTGGAGTGGAAAAAATCTAATATACAGGCAAGACATTTTGGAACCAAACCATAGACTACTTCTCTGGACTTTTTAGGGGTTATTTGTCCTGAGGTGTGAAGTTGTCCCTAGCAGAGTTAAAGGGGTGCTCCGCCCCTAGACACCTAGATTAGATGTCTGATCGCAGGGGTCCCGCCGCTGGTGACCCCCGCGATCTCGGCTGCAGCAGCCCAGACATCCGGTGCACGGAGCGAACTTTGCTCTGTGCCAGGTGACTGGCAATGCGGATTCTCCTGAAGTCACAGACACGGCCCGCTTATGATGTCACGCCCACGCCCCCTCAATGCAAGTCTGTGGGAGGGGGCATGATGTTCATCACACCCCTCCCATAGACTTGCATTGAGGGGGCATGACCGCGACGTCATGAACGGGGCGTGTCCATGAAGTCATGCCGGGTGCAGCATGGAGATCGAGACCCCAGCATTGGTACCCCCGCGATCAGACATCTTATCCCCTATGATTTGGATAGGGGATAAGATGTGTAGGGGTGGAGTACCCCTTTATGGAGGTATTCCCATGTGAAGAAGTCCTCCGCTATCCACAGCATAGAGAATAACATTCTGATCCTGGGAACAAAATTGTTCCAGGAATGTATGTAGCACACAGCCCAGGTTAGATCAGTGCTCGACAATGTCCGGAGAGAGAGAATGAATAGAGTGCTAGCAATGCATGCACGGTGCTCTCTTTTCATTCTGTCCCCTTTCTTGAAGATGGGTTTACTTCTCTACATGGGAATAACCCTTTAAGCAAGCTATACACATAAGATAGCTGTTGGTCTAACATGCGTCAAAACAGCTGTCTCTCTGATATCTCACCTGTATACTGTACATGTATTCTGAATTAAGAAAGGAGGGGTAAACTGCTGCAAGACACCTCTGGCGACATCTAATCTTCCTGAGATATCTAACATACCCAATCCTTCTCAATCCCAACATCTGCAGTTGGGATAGTGTTGGTTGGTCCCACCAATATTGTTGGGTTTGGCTGACGCTTATCTAATGTGCATGACCAGCTTTACACTAAGGTACCTTAGGCCCACCATACTTATGACAAATTGTAAAAACCTGAACAATAAGTGTTCTAGTCCGTTGTCAACTCCAGATTTCTATCCTCGGTTGGACCTTGTTGACCCTGTGGTGGATACAACCCATACTTATGCTATTACCTGGGCCTACAGGAGGATCCTCGGTTCGACAAGTCCCTCCCAGGTTACTGGAACTCTTAGTTAAAGATGGCAAAATTGTAAATGACCCAACTAAATGACATCATGAGATCATCAAAGAGTATCCGAAAAGTAGACGATCAGTCAGTGAATCCAACCTCGGAGGATGATAGAAATAACCCAACAACGTATCCTTTATTTATAGTTATACTACTACTATTCATGGAGATATCCCAATGATGATTGAAGGCACACAACAAAAAAATGTTAAAAAGTGCTAGGGCCTAAGATACAGACAACATAGGGACTATTACTCCCGAAACATTGCACTATACAAAATGAGATCACTTGCTGGATCCACCCAATGGAGAATTTTATAGGGTCAAAGTCAACAGTGTGGCACAGGCTACAGAAGCCAACAACTACAATTGTGAACATTCCTTTCATACTGCATTAGGCAGTGTCCATAGACCTACCCATCGAGAGATGTATGTCCAACGTATGCTTATGACTAATGCCACTTAGTGGCATCCATCATACATAGGGTACCATATGGCACGTTATACGTCTTTTTTGCTGCAACCTCTATTTGAGGGAGGGGGGGGGGGGGGTCCAACCTCTTCCATAATATGTATTCATATGAAAACAATATAGGTGGGACTCTTCTTGCACAATCCCTTCCCCTTCATCCAACCACACCCCTTCCCTTGAATTCCTTGATTGAACTTGATGGACGCATGTCTTTTTTCGACCATACTATGTAACTATAATGCAAAACGGTTGTCAGACCTATAAGCCTAAAACACCGATAACGCAAGAGGGGACAGTGAAGTTGAGTGAAATTGCACTTTAAGGGTGCGTTCCTGCCTGGCGTATACGCAGCGTATTTCACACTGCTCAAAATTTGCGGCAACAGCGAGAAATACGCTGCGTATTCCTTGCTCACTATACACACAGGGATTTCCAGCGGCAGCCCTATGTGTGCAGTGAGTTTTGGAGGCTCTGCCTCCAAAACTCACTGCACACATATGTCTGCCGCCGGAAAGCCCTGTGTGTGTATAGTGAGCGAGGAATACGCAGCGTATTTCCCGCTGCTGCTGCAAATTTTGCGCAGCGTCAAGTACGCTGCATATACGCCAGGTGGGAACGTACCCTAAACGAAAACTATGGACCAAACCCTTTCTTTTTCTACGAAGTAAAATAAAAAAAGATTAAATAAATACATAAAAAAATAAATATACTGTAGCAGGTTATTGCGCCATCTACTATTCGACACAGATATACTGCCAGAAACTAAAAACTACTAGAAACAAGTTCAGAGGCAATTTGCCTCTATGCAAAGTAAATTGTGCCTCACACTGGGATTAATTCCAGATACTTGTGGTGTCCAATATAACTCTTTTAGGCTTTGCAACTGTAGACTTGCAGTTTTGCATATTTGAGCAAAATTTCTGTGGAATTTCTGTGTGCTGTTCTGAACGCTGGAGATGGCATCGGGAGCTTGTGATGTCATTGCCCCCTCATGATGTCACACCCCGCCCCCTCAATGCAAGTCTATGCCCCCTCCCATAGACTTGCATTGAGGGGGCTGGGCGTGACTTCATGAGGGGGCGGGGCTATGACATCACGAGATCCCGGCGCCGGCTCCAGCGTTCGGAACAGTTTGTTCCAAACGTTGAGCAGCGGAGTACCCCTTTAATTTGGTAGTGCTTAAAGTCATAGGCCCAATCCCTTCTATGCTTTAGTGTCCTTGTGACAATTCTTAATGCTCTTAGCCTTGTCATTGGCACAAAGAGGGATAAACAAAACGGTCTAAAAGAAATGAAAGGAAATGTGAGCTCAGATTGGTTGCTGTGCGTTTTCCTTTTAGAGCGTTTTGATGATCTTTCCCAATGTGTTAGAAATAATCTGATTAATAACACAAAAGGAGAGAGACGGGGATCTGAGACACACTGGTTGCTATGGATACAATGCCCCATTCACGCTGCGGAATTTCTGAGATGGAAAATTCTCAAGACAGAAATTTCGGACTCAGGACCTGCCGAAAGAATGAGCATGCATTAGAGATACATGGAGGGGGCGTGTCGGCCGCAGCTTCCTGCGGGGGTCGGAACGGCCGTGATGTATAACTTATACACTATCCTTTGGATAGGGGAAAAGTTATATTTCCCTGCACTACTCCTTTAGGGGCAAAAATGAGCCTCCCGGAGTCAGTGTTTGACTCCGGTCGGCTCATTGAAATGCATTACATATGGGCCAGATACAGCTGCTATACAGGGGCCCCCGGTTTTCGCTCCCCCCAGCCATATACGGTCCTGTATTGCTAAAAACGTGGTGTGAACCCAGCCTAAATCAGAGTTTGGTAAATAATAATCTGATTAATAACACAAATATGAGACAGACTTGTTGTTATGGATACACTGTAACAGCTACTATGGGCCTTAGCAACCAGTCTGTCTCAGAAAAATATAATATTTCGGTCCATAGAACCTACAGACAGATGAGACGATAAATATACGGCACACGCACACCTCCGCACATACACACATACTCACCCATACGCTGCTTTTTTCTTTTTTTCTGGCATATACTGTGAAATGGATATGCACAGATATACTCTATACTCAGGGTTCAAATATAGGTATATACAAATATGAAAAAAACTCAGTCATCGCTAGTATATACATAAAGATGTATACTTACACGCTCAAACATTCTAAACAACCCGCTCGCTGCTATATACAGGTTTACAATACTCACTTGTGTACATACACTCACATATATACAAAGTGACAAGAACATGCATCCTCACTCACTTACAGGTATATACAAGGTAAACGAGAGCCACACACGCACCTATATATATGTACAGCCATACACTGATATATACAAACGGTGTGGCACAGAAGTACATAGATGGCGTTTTCCGTTCATCTGACGTATCGCAGAATTGTTACACGTGTGCATATATCTATTTGATATTTTCGATGGAGTGATGGCGTCATCATCTCTTAAATGTCTCGACCGTAAGGAAACAATGGTTACCCATTTTGTAAGCTGTCTTCTTCAAGGCGGCCATTTTGTCACCCTTTGTGTTGATTTAAGAAAGTCAGCCATTTTAGGTAGAAGTATTTCACAGGCCACAATATTTTGGGGTTTTGATAGGTAGGTCCACTAGATTCACTGAAATGGCTTCCCACAGAATGCTACGGAAGCCATATACCAATAACATAAGACGTGCAATGAGGCATCTGAGATGTCACAAGTCCCCATAAAATGGCCGCGCTTTTGATAACATCATGACTTCCCCAACAAGGAGTCCATTTTCGATACCCACATTGTGTTATACCAGATTTTTCTACACTCAGATGACCTTACCCACCATCCATGTACCCGTGCCTCACTGCGAACGTCCACTTATAATAACATACATACAGACGGACACATACGGGGAGAGCCAAGCTCAGTCACACCCAGACGGACTATTAGTGACACGTTACATACAAAAAAAAAATGTCCATTAGATGTCAGGTTAATGGAGCAAGCTGTCTTTTTCTATAACCGTGTGGCCTTTCTATTGCAGGATGTCTCTTTGCTGAGAAGGATGGGAGAATCTCTGTGTGTCACATAAGGAGTCTCACTGATACCGTCCAATGATGTCTCTTTCCCATAGGAAGTGTCTCTTTTGCAGAAGGCTTTTGCCTCATTCACAAGTGCTTCCATCAGTTGTGGGGCTGTCACTATAGAAGTTCTCACAGTGTACTTCCCGAGTGATGGTCATGGAGTGTCACAGGATGTCTCATGGCATCTATTTAGAGATCTCAGTACGTTCTGGGTTTCAAGGTGCAGTGTGTCACTGAAGGGCTGTCTCACTGTAGTAGGGTGTCTATATAGTCCGGAGAATCAGTCTCTTAGGTAAATTTTTGGGGCTTTTTAATCCACGTAGTGTCTCACTCAGATGTATCACAGTCACAGATATGGATTGTGTCAGGATGTGTATCCAGAAGCATCTTTCAAACAGTCTCCAATGCTCCATCATGGCACATCGCTCTCGCTACCAAAGTCCATCCTTTGGGAGTTTTTCTTGTTTTTTTTGTATATTTATTTTTTTTGGTCTCGATAAATATTCCTCCCTCCTCAGGCAGCAGAGTTACATGTCTGGAGCTGTGCTGTCATCCTGTCTTATCCAATCCGATGCTTTCATTTAGTGAGATGACCTCCGACCTCATGACTTCATTAGAGGGTTTTATCAGTTTCTTTCTTCAAGTGACTGTAAAAGGATTGCACATATCTTAAGAACAGATCTTTCTATTGTCATCTCGTTCTATTTTTTTCTCCACCTAAATTTTAGAAAAATCTGATTAATAAAGTAGGCTGGGATGGGGGAGATAGATAAACAAATTGCCAAGGATACATAGCGACAGTTTGGCATTGTCAAGACAGCATTTCCCTAGCAACTCATCTGCCTACTCAGGTCTTTATTAACACCAGGCACAAAAAAGAAAGGACAAGCTTAACAGAAGAGTTGGCGTTACCACGAGGAAACCTGGGCAGGCCCATGGTGATCGAGATAAATATTCTCCAACTTCTCAAGACAATTCTGGCATAGGCAGGGGACCCCAGTGCAACTCTACCCCTTAGGGTCCATATACATCTGGGCCACCCTTTTCTGTTCTTCCTAATGCCGTATTAATCAGATTTTTGAAAAACTGAATCTACGCACAGAATGTAAGTATAAATAAATTCCTTAAAAGTCAACTTTTCTAGTAACGCATTCAAAACTTTTTCCGGCATATTTATTTATTAAAGGGGTTTTCCAGCTTTATACGTGTTATCCCCAATCCAAAGGATAGGGGATTAATTGTATGATCGCAGGGGTCCTGCCGCTGGGGACCCCTGCAATCTCTGTGCATCCCCCAGCATTCTGTGCCGGGTGCTGCCTCCGAGACAGCGATGTGACGTCACAGCCACACCCCCTAGTGTCATCACGCCATGCCCCCTACATTCTTGTCTATAGGAGGGGCCGTAACGGCCATAAAGCCCCCTCCCATAGACATGAATGGAGGGGTTGTGGCATGACGTTACTAGGGTGCGTGGCTGTGATGTCACATCCCCGTCTCGGAGGCAGCGGCGGGACCCCTGCGATTATACAACTTATCCCCTATCCTTTGGGTAGGGGATAATATATATAGAGCCAGAATTATCCCTTTAAGTAGTACCCTGATAATTCCCAATATGCCCTTTTCAAGCCCACCTCAATGTGACAATATGGCAATGTGGTATTTAGCCTTGTTGATCAAATCTCCTCACCTGTAATAGTCTTCTTGTCCAGGAAGAGGAACTCCCTGCAGAGGGTGATGGGTCTGCAGCCAATGCTGCTGTTCCAGGGCCAGGCGCTGCAATTCTGCAGACTGGGCATGCATGGCCTGTAACTGGTGAGCAGCCGAAAGAGGGGCGGAGAGAGAGGAAGGGAGGTCCCTGTAAGGAGAGGCTGTTGGGGGGGAAAGATAATGAAAGAGTCAATAGAAAGATATATCTCCTCAGATATATTGTCACATAACTAAGCGTATAAAGGGGATAATAACCTCCTGGTCCACTCACTTCCATTAAAAAATTAAATTATATACCATGGGGCAAAAAAGTATTTAGTCAGCCACCAATTGTGCAAGTTCTCCCACTTAAAAAGATGAGAGGCCTGTAATTTTCATGATAGGTATACCTCAACTATGAGAGACAAAAAAAATCCATAAAATCACATTGTCTGATTTTTAAAGAATTTATTTGCAAATTTTGGTGGAAAATAAGTATTTGGTCAATAACAAAAGTTCATCTCAATACTTTGTTTTGTACCCTTTGTTGGCAATGGCAGAGGTCAAACATTTTCTGTAAGTCTTCACAAGGTTTTCACACACTGTTGCTGGTATTTTGGCCCATTCCTCCATGCAGATCTCCTCTAGAGCAGTGATGTTTTGGGGCTGTCGCTTGGCAACTCGGACTTTCAACTCACTCCAAAGGTTTTCTATAGGGTTAAGATCTGGAGACTAGGTCACTCCAGGACCTTGAAATGCTTCTTACAAAGCCACTCCTTTGTTGTCTTGGCGGTGTGTTTGGTATCATTGTCATGCTGAAAGACCCAGCCACGTTTCATCTTCAATGCCCTTGCTGATAGAAGGAGGGTTTCACTCAAAATCTCACGATACATGGCACCATTCAGTCTTTCCTTTACACGAATCAGTCGTCCTGGTCCCTTAGCAGAAAAACAGCCCCAAAGCATGATGTTTCCACCCCCGTGCTTCACAGTGGGTATGGTGTTCTTTGGATGCAACGCTGCGTTCTTTCTCCTCCAAACACGAGTTGAGTTTTTACCAAAAAGTTCTACTTTGGTTTCATCTGACCATATGACATTCTTCCAATACTCTTCTGGATCATCCAAATGCTCCCTAGCAAACTTCAGATGGGCCCGAACATGTACTGGCTTAAGCAGGGGGAAACGTCTGGCACTGAATGATTTAAGTCCCTGGCGGCGTAGTGTGTTACCGATGGTAGCCTTTGTTACTTTGGTAGTAAATGAAGAAAGGGTAGTCCAGCAATACCTTTAAAATGTAGATCCTTTATTGAGCTTTTTGTTAAAATGCAGAGCACACACCATACACCTTCACCTAGTCAGCAAACCTCTCCTATGGACGCGTTTCGAACGCATGCGCGTTCTTGATCACCGTGTGGTGATCAAGAACGCGCATGCGTTCTAAACGCGTCCATAGGAGAGGTTTGCTGACTAGGTGAAGGTGGATGGTGTGTGCTCTGCATTTTAACAAAAAGCTCAATAAAGGATCTACATTTTAAAGGTATTGCTGGACTACCCTTTCTTCATTTACTTACAAGTACCAAGCCGGGCCGGGTTCGAGTCCTTGCAGACCGTGGAGGAGGTGAGCTGAGAGAATTATATTTTTCATATTCATTTGTTACTTTGGTCCCAGCTCTCTGCAGGTCATTCACTACCGTGTGGTTCTGGGATTTTTGCTCACCGCTTTTGTGATCATTTTGACACCACGGGGTGAGATCTTACGTGTAGCCCCAGATCGAGGGAGATTATCAGTGGTCTTGTATGTCTTCCATTTTCTAATAATTGCTCCCACAGTTGATTTCTTTCCACCAAGCTGCTTGCCTATTGCAGATTCATTCTTCTCAGCCTGGTGCAGGTCTACAATTTTGTTTCTGGTGTCCTTTGACAGCTCTTTGAGATTGTGGACTGGTGTCTTTTATACTGATAACAAGTTCAAACAGGTGCCATTAATACAGGTAACAAGTGGAGAACAGAGGAGATTCTTAAAGAAGTTAGATGTCTGTGAGAGCCAGAAATCTTGTTTGTTTGTAGGTGACCAAATACTTATTTTCCACCATAATTTGCAAATAAATTATTTAAAAATCAGACAATGTGATTTTATGGATTTTTTTTTCTCATTATGTCTCTCATAGTGGAGGTATACCTATGATGAAAATTACAGGCCTCTCTCATCTTTTTAAGTGGGAGAACTTGCACTATTGGTGGCTGACTAAATACTTTTTTGCCCCCCTGTATAAGAATGGACATTCCCTTTTCGGTTGTTCTAGGGCAGTAATAATTGACCAAACAAAGTAGATTTTGTCGGTGTGTATGTTTTGTGATAACTTGAAAACGCCTTATATTTGTCTCAAATTAAACATAATAACATATTCAATTTGGCTAAAATCGGTCAAGCAGGAGTGAGCATGATTTCTGTTTAAGAATCGGTGTATTGTAAAACAGGCAGCGTTTGCGCACCACATTTGTACGCATGCGCATGACATCTCTCTTCAAATACTGACATATTGTAAAATGGACATTGTTACTCCATCTCTTGAAGTGTGAACATCCAACTATGCCTCGAGAAAAAAAGCAACCTCATGAACAAATAGTTTAAAAAAATGTGAGGCAAAAAGAGCTGAAGAACCTAAAGAAGAAAGGGCACGTAGACTCAAACAAATGAAAAAACGCAGCCGTGAATAAAAACACACCAAATGGCTAACCTACAACGAATGGTTAGTCTACAAGAGTACATTGCTATGCTCTTGATTGTCTGTAACTATATTGAGGGAGATTTATCAAAACCTGTCCAGAGGAAATGTTTCTAAGTTGCCCATAGCAACCAATCAGATCCTTTCTTTAATTTTTGAAAAGGCCTCTGAAAAATGAAAGAAGTGATCTGATTAGTTGCTATGGGCAACTCAGCAACTTTTCCTCTTGACAGGTTTTGATAAATCTCCCTCATTATTTTTACCATGAAGCCTGTACATTAGCTTAGTTATCATTCATGGGCTAAGAGCTTCTTCCTTTATACATAACATAGTTGAATAGAGTGAGGTCTACTATTCACCAAACTACTAGTATTCTGCTTGGTCCATCAAGCACATAAATTGATCCAATTCTCGGTCGCTCTTCTTTGGGGGACACAGAGACCATGGGTATATGCTCTTGCCACTAGGAGGCGCTGACACTAGGAAAAAAAAGTCGACTCCTACCTGGCAGGATATACCCGCCCACTGGAAGTGAGGTAATCAGTTTTAGCTAGTGTCAGTAGGAGGCAAGACACATGTCTGGAAGCTCCCCAGACCTGGTCTTTTTTTTTATAATTTTATAGTAAGGGCTGTTTAGTTAGCTTTTTTCTTCCCTTTTGTTTCTCATTTTCAGGTGGGGGTTCAGGAGCATGTCACTACCTGTTCCCCTATATGCGACAAAGGGGCACAGATATAGAGTATGTACTGTTAACCCCTTCTCGCCAATGGCCAGCGCCTGGAGGTTGTACCCTGGGTCCGGGTCCCCCACTGCTCCTGCTTGCCCGCTATCTTAGCTTGGTATGATGCAGTGTGGCCATAAGCTGGTTGAAGCCATCTGGGTGAGTATATAAAGACCGCGGGTGTGGTACCTCTGCCCGCCCGCCAGTGGACTCACAGTTATGGCAGCCGTTTCTGTCTCAGGGCATCCGCAGGCTTTTGCAGTGTCTCCCTGTACTTTCTGTGGCCACTGATTTTCTTAACTTCAGCTGGTCAGATCTCCTCCGGCACTTCCTGGCCAGTGGGACCCATGATGGCGGCAGGTAGCTCCGCACCCGTTCTTCCCATGCTTGACGCGGGAATCTGGAGACTAACTGAGGGAGGAATCTCTCCCCCCTCTGTTGGAGCTCTCTTGGGAGTGCCGGACAGGAAAAGCCCAGCCTTTCTGCGCCTCTCTTGAACGGAGCTTAGCTCCGCCCCTCCTCCCGCAGGGAGCCCTCCAGGTTTAGGGCGCTGCAGTAGTTGTTCACGCTACCAGGGATGTCAGAGGCTGTCTCCTTCCACTGACTCCCTGGTTCAGGGCCATTTCTCCTCCAGCTCGGCGGAAACCTGTCTAGCCGGGCACCGCTGTCACCCCCCTTGGCCTCAGAGCGGCAAGCGCTCCTACAACACGCTGCATCACTGCTCCTGTTTAGTCTGCGGCTCCCTGCGCTCACAATCACCGCTTGCTGTACACAGGTGCTGGCTTAGTGCAGCTGTGTGGCGACTTGCCGAAGCGCTATTTACTGCTCAGGCACCGGCACAGAGTCCCAGCCTGTGGATCCTTTCTAAAGCTGGACCCCCCCCCCCCCCCCACTCCAGCAGTGACGAGCATGGCTTTCCTGGAGGGTTGGCCCTTTTCCGAGGGTGTCTCACAGGACATCCGCAGTTCCTCTCTTCTCCCGTCCTGACGGGCAAGGATCGGGCAATTTTGTGCCTCTCTCAGACAGAGTTTAGCTACGCCTCTCTCCTTCCCCCGTGGCGTTCCAGGCTTGGGCTCTGGGGTTAATGCCGGGAATTCGCCAGTTTCATTTATAAAAAAAATTGACTCTTTGACTGGAAAACGCCCTCTAGCGGCTGTTAATGGTATTGTGTTTTTTGTGGCTCCCTCTGTGGCAGCTCATAGATATTACAGTTTTTTGCCTGTAATATCTGTTTTTTACCAGATTAATATCTGCTGGGTCCTTTTCTAGGACTGTATATGGGGGTCAGCCTTTTTTTTCCAGATAGCGCTATTGTCACAATGATCTGGACACCCTGCTCATGTAGAACCTCTCTCCCCCCTCTGTTGGCGCTATCTTGGGAGTGCTGGACAGGAAAAGCCCAGCCTTTCTGTGCCTCTCATGAACGGAGCTTAGCTCCGCCCCTCCTCCCGCAGCGAGCCCTCCAGGTTTAGGGTGCTGCAGTAGTTGTTCACACTACCAGGGATTTCAGAGGCTGTCTCCTTCCTCTGACTCTCTGGTTCAGGGCCATTTCTCCTCCAGCTCAGCGGAAGCCTGTCTAGCCGGGCACCGCTGTCACCCCCCTTGGCATCACCTGTTTAGTCCGCGGCTCCCTGCGCTCACAATCACCGCTTGCTGTACACAGCTGCTGGCTTAGTGCAGCTGTGCGGCGACTTGCTGAGGCACGCGATTTACTGCTTAGGCATCGGCACAGAGTCCCAGCCTGCGGATCCTTTCTGCAGCTGCGACCCCCCCACCTCCACTCCAGCAGTGACGAGCATCGCTTTCCTGGAGGGTGGGCCCTTTTCCCAGGGTGTCTCACAGGACACCCGCAGTTCCTCTCTTCTCCCGTCCTGACGGGCAAGGATCGGGCAATTATGCGCCTATCTCAGACAGAGTTTAGCTCTGCCTCTCTCCTCCCGTAGCGTTCCAGGCTTGGGCTCGGGGGTTAATACCGGGAATTTGCCAGTTTCATAAAAAAAAAATTAATTAAAAAAAATTGTCTTCCCCTGGTCTCTTTGACTGGAAAACGTCCTCTAGCGGCTGTTAATGGTATTGTGTTTTTTGTGGCTCCCTCTGTGGCAACTCATAGCTATTACAGTTTTTTGCCCATAATATCAGTTTTTTTTTTTTTTATCAGATTAATATCTGCTGGGTCCTTTTCTGGGACTGTATATGGGGTCTGCCTTTTTTTCCAGATAGCGCTATCCTCACAATGTTTTTTGTCCTATGCCTCTGCCATACCTAATTCTGCAGAGTTCTCGCTCTATGAGGGGGTATATGCGAACCACGGTGGCAGGCCGTTACATGGTCCCTGGAGATTTCGGAGTTACATTCCGTACCTGGTTTCCCCTTATGCTGCATACCATGCCATGTTTACTGTGCCCACTGCCGGTCCTAGTCCCTCCCTATCTGGGCACGGCTCCAGTCCGGTGCCCTTACAGGGCTTTTGCATTCCTGGCGGACGCCTAGGGCCTTTTTGGGATTCTTCCTCCGACGGTCATCCATCAGGGGAGGGTTCTTGCCATGTGTATACACTATGATTCCCTCCTTCACAGGTCACCAATCTCATATCTGCTGCATCCGTGGTTGACATTCCGGTACCCCTCGGCCAGTGCGAGGTGTCCGAAGGAGTGACCTGTTGCATAATATGGACCCATACCAGTAAGCCAGACAGTGGTCTGCTTGGTTTCTCTGCCGCCTGTCATTTCTCACATGCCTGATGTCTCTGCGGCTGGAGTTCCGGTACCCCACTACCAGTGCGCAGTGTCCAAAGAAGTGCCCTGACGTGTACTATGGACCCTATAAAGGGTGATGGGGATACCAACCATGGCTCCTCAGCCTCCCTAGATCTCCCAGGGTGGCGGGGATTCTATCCATGGCTCCTAGCCCTCCCCGTCCTCCCATCTGCGACCAAGGGGGCACAGTGATTGGCGATATGACTGTTGTTCCTTTTTCACCAGCACCTGGAGGTGTACTCGTTAAGCCAGACTGTTGTCTGCATGGTTTCCGACGCTGTCGGTCTCCCATCCCTGGGCTGCCGCATGCATGGCTGGGGGTTCCAGTACCTCACTGCTGGTGGGAGAAATCTGGAAGAGGGTCCCCTGCAGGTACATCGGACTGACCTCAGTCAGTTAGACTTTCTTCTGCTTGAGGGTCAACCATCCGTTCGGCCGCACTCCAGTACTCTACTTTCGATGGGGGGGTTTGAAGAAGTGCCTCTGTGCATTCAGGAACCCAGTCAACCAGGCGGTGGTCTGCGTGGTTTACAACTACGTCGGGTCACCTACCATACACTTCCCACACCTTGGCGGAAGTTCAGGTATCCCACTGCTGAGGTGTAGTTCTGAGCGAGGGACCCCATGTTTCTCCATGGGCCTTTCACAATGCACCACGTAGTGGTTCGCAGGGTTCCCTACTTTCCCAGGTCCCTCTCCACAGGCCTGCTGCTATCACAGATAAGGGCTGGTAAGCCACTTTCAGTGTGTGGTGCCAAGGACGGGACCGGTGTGTGTCCACGGTCCCTATTCCAATTAGCCAGACTGTCTGCATGGTTTTTTCATCCACCAGGTCATCTTCCCCGTTCCTGCCGCTCCAGCGGCAGATGTCCGATGATTCACTTTCAGTGTGAAGTTCCGAAGAAGTGGCTCTGTGGATTCATTGGACCCTTCTACCGGTAAGTCAGACTGTGTCTGTATATTTCCTGCACCTCGTTCGTCCTTCATTCAGCTCTTTAGTCTGCAACTGCAGTTCTGGTGGGTAGCGTCATTAAGAGATGGGGTGTGAGCATTTCCTGCAGGTTCTATGGACCTCGCAGCAGCACTCTTGGTTCCCCTTTCTAACAGCATAACATAAGTCTTCTCAGAGCATGGTTTTAGCACGCCGTTGAGTGCTGAGACTAGTTTCCATGCTTCTGGACGTTTGGATGTCTGTGGTTCCATTCGTGGTGGTAGTCTTGGTACCCCTCTACTATCATGAGGTACCCATGTCGGTGTCCCTACACATGCTCTGGACACCCTGCTCATGTAGAGCCTTCCTCCCCTCCTCTTCGGCGGGGTGTATCTCAGGCTTTCCTGTGTAATTGTTTCCACAGGCCTGTGGCGGTTGAGCACCTCTGTTCAGGCATGGGACCTGGTGGGGTCACGGCCTGTTCTGCAGCCCCCCCCCCCCATGCCTCCAGGTATCTTCCTGGGTTCCTGTACGGGGTGGCTCAGGCGCCTGCTCTGTTGCCTTATTCATCGGCCAGAATGGCTCCGTGGCCGCACCATCTTCCCCCCCTTTTTTTTCGCAGGGTCCAAGGTTTCGCCTAAATGGGGGGTTTCCTCCCAACGCTGTAGGTTGCTACATGTGCTTCTTACTTGCATTCATAGTTATGTCTTTGTATCTCCCAGCTCCAGTGTCCAGGATTCAAATCCCTCTGGGGACACAACATGGCTCCTCCATGCCTCTGTGTGTTTTCGCAGGATCCCTGGGGGCTACGTCCACCCAGTGCTTTGATCCATTACCGTAGGGTGGCATTTCCTTGCTCCTACATGGCGCTTTTGGGAAATCCCCTTCCACAGGGGGTACTGGGATCAGGAAGCTTGGTGCGGTCAGTGCCAGAGTTTCGTCTCCACCCCTTGTTCCCCCCCACTAGGGGGACTATTTCACTGAGCACTTTCTTCTGCCAAGATGGAGCCATCTTGCACTTCCCCCTACATGGCGACAGCCAGTCTGTCATTGCTCTCTTCCTTCCTTGGTGCAATATCTAGGAAGGGTGTGCTCATCCTTCCCTATGTCAGTGTCGGGTACACTACACTGCCATTCCGGTCTTTTGGAGTAACCTTCTTGTGCACAGAGCCTTGGAGTCCCAGCTGGGTCCTGTTTTGCTTTTCCCTCCATTTCTGTCCTGACGAGATGTTGCTGGGAGTGCTCTGGTTTGCTCCCACTGCGTGGTCCAAGACCAATTCATCTTAGTTTTTTGGGCTCTCTCCTAGACTTCTGTGGTGTACCTTATTTTCTGGGTCGGTCCTCCTAGTCCTTGCGGTCCCGGGCACGTGTAGTGACCCGGCCAAGGCTTCTCCATGATTCCATTGTGGGGTGATCGTTCTGTACTGCTCTTTTTCTTGTCCCAACATAGCAGTATGTTTTCCAGAGCGTTTCGCGGTTGTTGGTTTTGCTCCCTTTACAGGTGGGGCACCTCCCGGTGTCTCGAGAGTCTCCAGTTCCATGTCACCCTTCCGGATTTCGGGTTACTCCTTACTTTCCTTTTCCTCCTTCGGGGTCCATTTACTCCGGGGTTGGACGGCAAGTCTGTCTACCGGGTTGTTCCAGTCTGGCCATTTTTTGGCTACAGCGTGGCTGTGGTTTCTTCCCGCTGTTCAGTCCTCTCCGAGTCGGCTCTTCACCCCTGGTGCTCATGCTGTGCCCCTGGGACAGTGTTTTTTAGTGCCTACAGCTTTTTGGTTCTGATCTTCTGCACTATGCCTCTCCGGAGACTGTTCCTGTCTCTCTTTTCCAGATGTTTCTGGTCTTCACCTTGACTGACTCACCTTCGGCTCTCCCTGGCGTTTTCTCGCCAGGTTCTCTGGTTTCGGTTGGTCCTCTTGTTGTTCCCTTTTCCTTTTTTGTTCCCAACCGGGCTTTCCCTCTGTCTGTCTGGTTCTGTGCTTCTTGGAGTGGATTTCCTACCTCCTTCCAGGTTGGTTCAGTCCATCGGGTCTCTGCATCACCCCTTCTTGTCTCTCTCTGTGGCCTGTTGGTTTAGAGTCTCTTCTAAGGACAATACCTTCCTTGGCATCCTAGTCCATCTCCATTGACAGTGGGAACTGCCAGATACTCAGTTCCAGGCCTCGGTTGCCTTTTAACCCAGGGTCTCATCCGTGAGTCTTACAGCCGTCTGGGGTTCAGTCTCCGGACTGACTCCCTTCCTCTGGTGTTGGTCTTCCCACCCCAGGGCCTGCTTTGGTATGTCCCATGTTCTCTGTGTCCACCAATGAAAAGCGACCGAGAAAAGGAGATTTTTTTTTGTACTCACCGTAAAATCTCTTTCTCGTAGCCTTCATTGGGGGACACATCACCCACCTATGTCTTCATTCTTGTCCGGATAGCCTTTTCCGGTTCTTGAGTGTTTCTCCGCGATTCCTTTCCTTTGGACTTGTCTCTTGGTTGGTTTCTCCTACTGCTTTGTGACCAAACTGATTACCTCACTTCCAGTGGGTGGGTATATCCTGCCAGGGAGGAGCTGACTTTTTTTCCTAGTGTCAGCGCCTCCTAGTGGCAAGAGCATATACCTATGGTCTCTGTGCCCCCCCAATGAAAGCTACGAGAAAGAGATTTTACTGTGAGTACAAAAAAATCTCCTTATTTCAGTACTCTTGCACTTACCAAATATCTGCTGTCGGAGGACGTCGCTATCATGCAGAGGGTGAGGAATCAATGGATTTGGGAGGGCAGCCGCAGGGTATGGGATCCGTGTAAGATGAGAACCTGACGTGAGTGGATCCATTAGTGGGTGCACAGCAGCAGAAGCTGCAAATAAAATTGGGGAATGTTGTAAAATACTGGACACAAAATGCTTTATTTTTCTAATAAAAAAAGATAACGCTCTAGAACTCACCTGCATGTATGGCGTCTTGCTGATGTAAGTGTAGGTGTGAATGGATGTGGGAATGCTGGTGGTGATGTGGGGTAACGTTCAACATTTGAAGTCTGGTTAAAGGGTCACCACTCAGAGCAGCCACTCTTTCTGCATGTTGTCGTTCTGCGGCCAGTCGCTCAGCGTAGGATAACTCCCCTCTAGCTGCTCCAGCTGCTCCTGTTGCTCCTGGTCCACCTCCAGGCCCTGCTCCTGTGGCTCCCAGGGCCAGCCTTTCCCTTTCTAAAGCATGTTGGTGAGAGTGCTGCCCATGGTGGTAAGGAAATGCAGGGTGCAATCCCATTTGAGGAGGGACACCAGCAGCAGAGGGCGGTGGTTGTTGAGGGGGTTGGTGATGTGGTGGGGGTGGAGGCGGCAGAGGGAGATTAGATGGGTGAAGAGGGTCTAGCTCTCCTGGTTTTACTTCATACCCAGGTTTCAGCCTTTCTCGCAGCTCCCTTTCTGCCCGGCTGGGGTCGCTGGCAAACACAGCAGGCAAATTGTAGGCAAGAAGTGGATCACCTATAGGTAAATAAAATGGGTGGTGTGGCGGGTGACCAGGTTGAGGTGCTCTTCCAGCTGGGGAAAGTACATGAGGGCGGGCGTATTCACTTAACGTACGAAGAGCAGGTGTATCAGGGCCCAAATAAGGAGGGACGGCAGCTACAGCTCCTGGGGGCTCAAAGTGAGAAGGACGAGATGGGGCTGAAGAAGGAGAAGGCAAGGCCAAAGAGGGATGGTGAGAAGGGGGCTGAGGGCACAGCTGAGGACAGTCATGAGATCGAGATTCCAATTTTTGCTACAATAAAAGGAGAAAAACAAGATTACATCACTATAGATATTTGTAGTCTCAAAGCAGTTTTGGAGTAAAGTTATTTTATCACATTTTGTAGGCCATTCTCCATCACAGTAGGCAAGGCTATGAGAGGTTCCTTCCATTTCAAAGGTTTGTGAGGAAACTCAAAAATGGTGACAACATGGCAAACTGTGGCTAACGGCTAGGGAATAGATCTGGACGATGGAAACACACTTACCACATTCCTCTCCATTTCCCGTTCCCTTTCACGTTCACGTTCTCGGTCACGTTCCTCTCGGGCCCTCTGCTCACTCTCTCGTCGCGCTCTCTCAATTGCTTCCGATCGTTTCTTGGAAAGCTTTGACCCTTCCAAGGGCACAAAATACAGATCGGTCCGGCAGCAGGAGTTGTAGCCTCGATCCAGGTGTTTGTTAAACCTGTCAATGCATGAAGCATGGTTATCTTATAGATAGATACATCGTTGTGCTACAAAGAAAATGAAGCATTTCACAACCAGCACAAATATGAATAGACCGTCCAGGTCACAGATTTATGCTGTGTAGTTGCACTCTGATGGGCTCATTCTTTTACTTTATGGTCACATGTAATACTGAAACTAACACAATTGCTTAAACTTTACCTTGCAGATTGACTGGCGTGACTCGGTGTATCCACAAGTTTGGGTGGAGGTGAAGGGCTGCTGGCAGGAGGAACAGGACTATCACCCTCTGCTTCACACTCTTCAATGGGCTCCTGTTTTATGTGCACAGGAGCTGGTGGAGGTGGTGGAGGTGCAGGTGGAGGAACCGGTGGGGGGACTGTAGCAGGAGTGGTAGGTGAAGTGTCTTTGACACTCTGAGTAGGGATGGGTGGTGGAGTTGAAACTGGAAACGTTCCTGTCTTATAGGGTGGTGGCCCAGTTTTATAAGGTGGCGCTGCCGGAGGAGCTCCTTTGTAGCCTTGGAATGGGTAGTTAGCATATGCCTGAGTGTTAGGAGGATAATGACAGACTGATGAAGATGAATGGGGTTGATAAAGGGCATGGGATGACTGAGGATTCTGGGGCTCCACTTGGGAGGAGTAACCCATATTCCCACCTGTAGATGGTGGCTGTGATGGGAGATGAGATGTATTTTGGGGTGCAGGTGATTGTCCACCACCATTTCCTGACCCAGGAGCTAAAGGCTGGGTGTTGTTTGGATGATGTGAACTTGGAGATAAAATGGCACCAGGCAGAACATGAGGGGGTTGATGGCTGGACTGTGAAGCAACCCCTGGTGGTTGGTTACTTTGTGGGGTAGGAGAGCGTCCTCTGTTTGGTAGAATATGAGGGTGGTGAGAATTATTTGTATTATGGTTTGGAGACTGACCCTGTCCACCTGTTGCCCCTCCATGAGAGTGGAGAACACTGCTTTGGGTTGCTGGAGATTGAATGGTGCCTGGAGTAGGCATTTGGTGAGGTGGGTGGCTACTATGAGGGGACTGAGCACGGGTGCTACTGTGGTGTGGGGCACCAAATCCACCTCCAATGTTCTGCCCTACACCCACTTGTCCATTTTGAGGTGGGGGCTGTGGATACCGAGGTGCTCCTTCATTACGTCCATAATTAAGTCCACCCTGGCCCCAAGACAGATGGGGACCTGGCTGAGGCTGTCCATATTTCCCTTGATTAGGGTACTGATGAGGATATCCAGGCGGGTACTGTCCTGGGTAAGGAGGATATCGAAGTGTACAAGAAGCAGGTGGGATAGGTTGATTTGTTTTTTCTCCAACCTGGGATGGCAGTCCTGGAGATGCATTAAGAGGACGCAAAGCCGGAGGTGGAGGAAGGTTATGAGAAACATGG
Source organism: Hyla sarda (assembly GCF_029499605.1). Taxonomy (NCBI): domain Eukaryota; kingdom Metazoa; phylum Chordata; class Amphibia; order Anura; family Hylidae; genus Hyla; species Hyla sarda. Next base: position 29,355,022 of record NC_079195.1, read on the forward strand.
GGATATGACGCACTGGATGAAGAGTTGGTGGGTAAAGAAGAAGGAGGAGCTGTAGGAGATGCCAATGGCCTAGGAGAACCCAACCCTGCTATAGGGGTAGTGGGTGGAGGCTTGGCTTGAGTAGTCTGTATGGGCCCAGTTTTCACAATGCCGCCACTACTGGGATACAACTGTGGAAGATGAGGAGCGGGGTATGGTCTAGAAGTCTGAGGCTCGCTCGGTGCGGGTGGCTGAGAAGTCTGAGATGGTGGTGGCAACACAGGATTTTCAGGTACTGGTGAAGCAGGAGGTGGGGGAGAACCAGGTCCTCTGTATAGAGAAGGAAATGATTTTGGTGAAGGGACAGAGGACGCGTCACTCTCACTATCCCCACTGTGCAAGCTTGGAGATGTGCTGCGGTTATCTTGATCAATATCCCGGGGGTCGCTACCCCCATCTTCATTACCACTTTGCCCATCCAAGCTTTCTTCATCTGGAGGAGGACGGGGAACTTCAGGAGACTGTTGATAAACACAGAATATTAATATTGTCAGAATAGGTTATAAGTGTATGATCACTGGGAGCCGTATGGATCACTAGAACAAGAGCCCCAAGCCCACAGCTCCTCTTCACCGTATGACCGCAAAGAAGTGGAGAGGAAATGCAGCTGTGGTCACAGATACCTCTGTAGTTAAATTAAAAGTATGCACGGCTGACCAAAAGCAGACGATTACAGTGCTCACCCGTTTACATTGGCCCCATAATCATTGTAGTATGTAGTGGCAGTGCACATACAGGATCAAAACTCCATTAAAACTCCTCACTGGGGTCAATCAGTAAGAAGAAAATGGGACTTGGGGTTCATGTTGTAGTAATCAGACAAGATCCCAGCAGTGGGACCCCTAGGGATCATACATTTATCACATATCCCAAAAGACACTTCGTGCTCAGCTTCTTGTTGGGGAGAACCCCTTTAAAGTCAATTTTATTCAAGAGCTTTCTTAGAAAGACATTCTGTTTATTCAGCACAATTTCTGATTGTAAGATGTATTATTCATGATTCACGCAATGGCTTGACACTATTCTTGACTTTAATTTTTAAGGATTTGCCAAGCCATTGGATTTATTACAGCATGTAGACTCTGGTAATTTACTAATGTAAACAGCAATTCTCTTTTGTTTCGGTAGAAGAGATGTGGCTTTCCAGTTTAACCAAGGGTGAAAGATTTATCGAACCTTTCTGCCATTGTTCTAAATATTTGTAGACTTTTTCCAGCCCCTACTTTTTAATAAGGGCACAAAAGCAAAAAATTGGCACCATATCTGTGCCAATGCTTACTGTAAGGCTATGTTCACACAGTTTTTTTTTTTCAGGCGTATTTAATTTGTAAAAAATGTTTCTGCAAAATGGCATTGCATCTTTAACATTAATGTGCTCCATGTAAGTCTATGGGAAAGTGATTGTCTGTGCCCACAATATGACGAAAATACTGCCATATTTTTGCAGTCACTTATTTATGCGGCTGTAAAACAGTAGGTCTATTTTGAAATATGTATATATATATATATATATATATATATATATATATATATACAGTATATAACACCACAACAGCATGCTCCTGCACTGCTGCAAATTCGGCAACTAGAACACACAGGGTTTTTTGCTCGAAAACATTCACATGCATTTCTCCAAAGAATGGATGAAGCAGAGTATTATCTAGATAAAAGCAGTATACCTGATAGTACTCTGTTTCATCCATTCCTTTGAGAAGTGCTTTGGCAATTCAAGTCCCAATTTCCTCCTGTTGGAGTCCTGCTGTGGTTTCTAGATTTGCACCGATGTTCCTACCTGAAGAATCGGATTGGCCACGAGGCTGCTGACCATTGCAACATACCCATACACTTTCAAAGGTGTTGTGCTCTTAGCCTAACACCTTACGGTAAGGGGACAATTTTTCCTTCCTCTTTTGATTTAATTTGTCCATACGGTCCTCACTAGGTGCGGGCTCCTGTGTTTTTCTTTTTTATGTTTATAAATACTAATGCAGGCTGAGATGAAGAACTAGGGTCAGACTTTAACATACAGGTAGAGGGACATTTTTTTTTCCTCCTGGTGGAAACCTATTTTGCATACTTTTTTCCTATAGAGCATTACTTTTAAGGGTGGGTAGATTATCGGCCAATATGGCCCTGTGTAATAGGGCCGGCGGCCAGCGGATGATTATTGCTGACTGATCACATCATTTTGAGCTGTCAAAAAAAACAAAAAAAACATTGCTTGTTGGATGCACATCTACCTGTGGAGCTCATCGGAATTAAGGACTCATTGGAGCATGTTCCAGGGCTCCCTGTGGCCAATTTAAAGACTATTTGGAGTAATATGGCTTCTGAAGGACTGACCAACGGGCACAAGGATTTGTTGTGGATGGCTATATGGAGGTGACTACCTTTGAGGCTGTTCATGTATGCCCGCAACCTGTGCAAGACCAGGTACTTCCCCAGGAGCCCCTTTATGGATGAAAAATCTTTGCACCTATGTGGCAAGTTCCTCTTTGCACAGGGCCTGTTGGACACACTGGAACCCAAATTCAGAGACTCTGTGCCCAAGAGGAGTACACAAGTACACAATGTTGAGGCAATCAGAAGGCCTGGCTCCTTATAAACTGTATTATATTGACAAGTTAGGGCATATAAATGGTTCTTATCTTCTGACACATTTTATGTTTCTTTGTCCGCCCTTTGACTGCCGAAGGCTGGTCCAAAGCCTGCTCATGGACTATACCATCATGGTCACTTTTCTCCCTCCCACACATATGCCACCCCACCCATTGAAGCACACCTGAGCTCCCTACCATGCTGTGCTGTGTTTGGAACTACAATTCCCCAGCGGTCACTATACTCATTAAAGCTAACATGGTCTCTTTCAGTGACTAGTAAGGTAATGTCTTGGGCCGCACTGCAACCTGAGACCACACTCATTTTGTATGCTGTTATAGAGAGAAGGCAAGGAGAATCAACAGTGCTCCAGTCAAGCTTTATTAATCAGGTTTTTCTAAAAAATAAATAAAGATGGACAACCTCTATAAGATGATGAAGGAATGAGCCTCCTGCTATCCTGTGCCTACATCTATTAACCAATATTAAACCTATTACTGAGGAAAAGTCTGAATACTTTTGAAGGACCAGTCTCTCACCTCCATTTTAGCTTTCTTCTGACTTTTCCCTGGTTCTCCCTCACTTTCGGAGGAGTCTTTTACTCTTTCCCGTTTACTACTCTTAGGGACAGAGTCATCCATGCGGCCCTTCTGTGGGGGAGAGAGGTAGGAAGTTTAAAGAAAGGTGAAAAAGCATAACCGAGAGTACTTTATGTCTTCTATAAGACCATTACCTTGGCACTTGGTCTGCCCTTTTCACTCTTGCTGTCACTACTGGACGTGCTGATCGCCCCGGGTGATGCTCTCCCCCTCGCTCTGCGCTCCTCCCTTGGACCCACACTCTCCTTTTTCCTTCCACTCCTCATCGACATCTTCTTGAGGACACATAAAAAGAAAGGACACGTCATGTTAACATACAGATACTTATGTAAAGCTATGGAATACAACACTCCAAAAGAAACTGCTCCGCCACCACTTAAAGGGAGACGTGCAGGGGAGCGGTAATACAGGTGAGGCGGGAGACAAACAAAGGCGGGCTACAATTGTTTCACGCCAGACTGGTGCTTCCTCAGGCCCGTACGGGCCTGAGGAAGCACCAGTCTGGCGTGAAACAATTGTAGCCCGCCTTTGTTTGTCTCCCGCCTTACCTGTATTACCACTTCCCTGTACGTCACCCTGTAAAGTTTTATGCTGTTTGTGAAGAAATAAAGACAGAGTCTAAAATTATGGCATAAACTGAGCAGGGTCTCTAAGCAACAGTGAGATCTTTTGGAGATGAAGGAGCCTTGTTTAAAGGCAGCAGTGACTGAGCCAGGTCCCGTTGTAAGGAGAGCAATGCAGGCCCGTTGGAGAGAATGGACTGAACGCTAGATAGTAGAAGTAGGAGGGTCACAGCAGCACAAAGTATTTCAGGAAGGGGAGTGGTCAGGCAATGATCGGCCTCGGCACCTGGATTATCCGGTACTCACCGAGTCTTTGTTCTGTCGGGTTTTCATATTGCAGGGTGCATAGGCCCCATCTCCTTGCAGTTAACAGATAACATGAACTTCCCCTCTGACTGCGTCGGAAGGGGGGAGGGTTGAGGGAAGGGGGCAAGTATATCCAGTACAGAAGGTCTTATCTGAAAAAAAGAGGGAAATACAGGTTAACAAGATTTTAACATAAATAATAGTACTTTTATATCTTCACAAACCCTCTATAAACTCTCATATCCTTAGTAACCAGGAATGTGAATGTCTTGACAGTTGCAAAATGGGTTAAAAGGCATCTTAAAAAATATATATAGTTATAGTTACATAAGATACAAAAGCGGACAACAACCTATAAACAGAGAAACTCTCCCCCATGTATAAACATAGTGCAGCCCTTACAGTGCTCCGGCTTTCCTCCGGCATGGAGCAGGGGTTGGTGCGCGCTCTCCATTCATCTCTATGGGAGAGCCAAAGATACACGAGCGCTGTACTCGTGTATCTTTGGCTCTCCCATAGAGATGAATAGAAGACGAGTGCCCACACCTGAGCAGGAGTGCCGCACAGGAGTCCCAGCTGATGGACCCCCCACAATCAGACATTTATTTCCTATACTTTTGTATAGGGGATAAATTGTTTTACACTGCAGTACTCCTTGCAATTAGGCCCCATTCACAATTCGGAAGTTCGGAAATCCGGTCATATCGCTGATTCATTACGGTGGCACCTGCTCTACATGGAATGCTCCGTAGGGTGCAAGGGGCCTGAGGTTATGTTGACACTACGGAATGTCCGCACGGAAAATCTCCGAGTGAACATTCCAGAGACTGCGGGCGCCGGCACAATTTGTTGGCGCTAGGACCGCATGGGAATGCGCCGTCTCGTACACGGCTATGCATTCTGTGCGGTGTCCACAGAAAGAATAAATGTTCTGAACACTTAGAGCCGGGTGAAATCGCAGCCCCGTCCCCTCATGACGTCACACCCCCTTAATGCAAGTCTATGAGAGGGGGCGTGGCTGCCATCACGCGTCCTCCCATGGACTTGCATTGAGGGGCGTGGCATAACATCATGAGGGGGCGTGGCCGTGAAGTCACAAGCCCCCGGCGCCGATTCTAAGCATTTAGAACATTTTGTTCCGAATGCTGAGCAGCATAGTACCCCTTTAAGTGCTGGAAACATCTGGCAAGGAAATTTCGCTCCGTGCACAGCTTAGAAGAATCCCTTTACTTTTAAAGGGACTCTGCTGCAACAGAATTCTGCTTGGAATTCTGCACAGAAACTCCTAGTTGTAAGCATAGCCTTAAGGCTCAATTTCTCTGCAGCGCCACCACAGGAGAAATTATTCATTACACATTGCTCATTCAAATGGAGTGAGTTTTCTGGGTACTAAAAGGACAAGTCCTCGAAGAGCAAGAGCTCTATCGGTAGTCAACCAAAGCAATGGTTTCCAAACAGCGTGCCTCCAGCTGTTGCAAAACTACAACTCCCAGCATGCCCGGACAGCCTTCGGCTGTCCGGGCAAGCTGGGAGTTGTAGTTTTGCAACAGCTGGAGATACATTGCTTGGAAAGAACTGACTTAAAGGTGCAAATCATGAAATATTGTCTTGCCGAGGCGCAAAATAAAAAACGTGCCTCATTACTCCACTTTTGGACAACTACTACTACCATCATTCATACCATTATACATGAATACCATTATTAATATTTTGCCGTTATCTTGTGCTGGTTTTCACTTACATGATGATTTCTTCTCCTTTTGTGTATAGTGCAAAAATGACAATGCTGCTGGTTTTGTTCTACCAGAGAGCAGTGCATTGTGGGAGTTCAGGTATCACATAGGCTACGTTCACACTGCGCATATTTCCCCCAGGGGCCAAATGCGCCGTGTAATACGTGACAGAAATTCTGAGGGCAGCCTAGGACATATTTTACTGAAGATTAGCCCCATTTGATATAGCTAATCAGCGGCCAGCACTAAAAATACACACACACACAAATATATATATATATATATATATATATATATATAGTCATGGCCGTAAATGTTGGCACCCCTGAAATATTTCAACAAAATGAAGTATTTCTCACAGAAAAGGATTGCAGTAACACATGTTTTGCTATACACATGTTTATTCCCTTTGTGTGTATTGGAACTAAACCAAAAAAGGGAGGAAAAAAAAGCAAATTGGACATAATGTCACCAAACTCCAAAAATGGTCTGGACAAAATTATTGGCACCCTTTCAAAATTGTGGAAAAATAAGATTGTTTCAAGCATGTGATGCTCCTTTACACTCACCTGGGGCAAGTAACAGGTGTGGGCAATATACAAATCACACCTGAAAGCAGATAAAAAGGAGAGAAGTTCACTTGGTCTTTGCATTCTGTGTCTGTGTGTGCCACACTAAGGGTGCGTTCACACGTCGGAACGTCAAGAGGAATTAGAGCAGAAAAAATTACGTCTGAAAAATCGAAATTTCATTTCGCACGGAAATGCGCACGGAATTACGCGCGGAAAGGGGGCAGAAGGAAGGGGAGGGTTTGTGGGAGGGCCAAATCGGCCATTTTATGATTGTGCTAGTCAGAAAATAGTTTCTTAATAATTAATATCAATTACTCGAGTAAATTCCTCTTGAATTCCGACGTGTGAACGGGCCCTAATCATGGACAACAGAAAGAGGAGAAGAGAACTGTCTGAGGACTTGAGAAGAAAAATTGTTGAAAATTATCAATTCTCCTCTTTCTGTTGTCCATGCTCAGTGTGGCACACACAGACACACAGTGCAAAGACAAAGTGAACTTCTCTCCTTTTTTATCTGCTTTCAGGTGTGATTTGTACTTGCCCCAGGTGAATTTAAACGAGCATCACATGCTTGAAACAATCTTATTTTTCCATAATTTTGAAAGGGTGCCAATAATTTTGTCCAGCCCATTTTTGGAGTTTGGTGACATTATGTCCAATTTGCTTTTTTTCCTCCCTTTTTTGGTTTAGTTCCAATACACACAAAGAGAATAAACACGTGTATAGCAAAACATGTGTTACTGCAATCCTTTTCTGTGAGAAATACTTCATTTTGTTGAAATATTTCAGGGGTGCCAATATTTACGGCCATGACTGTATATATATATATATATATATATATATATATATATATATATATACACACACACACACACATATGCTGCAATTCACAGAAAACAATGAGGTGTGCACTGCAGCCATTTTGGTGAAAAAATTAGTATTGAAATACTATGGGGGAGATTTATCAAAACCCGTGCAGAGGAAGAGCGGTGCAGTTGCCCATAGCAACCAACCAGCTTGCTTCTTTCATTTTTCACAGGCCCCTTTAAAAATGAAAGACGCAATCTGATTGGTTGCTATAGGCAATGGCACCGCTCTTCCTCTACACAGGTTTTAATAACTCTCCCCCTATGTGTAAACACAGGCTCTGTTCATACTACAGAATTTCCAGCGCATTTTAAACAAGAAAATTCAGCGCGGATTCCGCTTGCAGCAGACTTCAAATGATCTCAAAGGTAATTCCGTTGCTCAGTTCACACCAGTGTTTTGTCCACCCAGAGTGCCTCCAGCTGTTGCAAAACTACTTTGACTTAATTCCAACAGTGGAAAGTTCCGCCGCTGAAATTCCATAGTGTTCATTGTGCAGCACAATCCCATTAACATCAATGGGACTTCGCTGCAGCGACATTTTCAGGCGGCATACCCATAGTGTTCAGAGACCCTTAGGGCACGTTCACATGGCAGAATGTCAGTACGACATTCTTCCAGAATATTCCGCACGGACATTCCTCTGCGGAAGAGTCCCATTGTTTTCCATGGGATTCTGTTGCACCGTTCACACGCTGTCTATCGTTTCTGCCGATTTCGCTCGGAAATGCATTGCCGTCTATAAGATGGCGCATTTCCAAGCGGTCAAAGCGCCCGCCGGATCAGGAAAATGTTCTGAACGTCTGCAATGTTTTCCGGGGCGGACATTCCGCACATTTTACGCCATGTGAACATAGCCACGCGGTGTCATTTCTGACTGGAATCTGGAAAATTACGCTCATAATTCCCGTTGCAGCAGAGTCCTATTGTTTTTAATAGGTTTCTGTTGTACCGGACACATCAGCTGCAGAAAGTCCGATTTCAGCCTCCGCAGAAAGAATTGACATGTCAATTCTTTCTGCGAAATTCTCTTGGAAAAGCATTTTTGAGCGGTTCCTAGTGCCAGAATCTTCTGTCGGCACCTGCTGTCTGCGGTATGTCGGCTCCTGAAATTTTCCGGCCAGACATTCCGTCGTATGATCACAGCATTAAACCCTTAAGGACCGGGGCTTTTTCCGTTTTTTCATTTTCAATTTTTCCTCCTTAACTTTAAAAAATCATAACTCTTAAAAATTTTCACCAAAAATTCTATATTATGGCTTATTTTTTGCGTCACTAATTCTACTTTGTAATGACATTAGTCATTTTACCCAAAAATCTACGGTGAAACGGGAAAAAAAATCAATGTGCGACAAAATTGATGAAAAAACACTATTTTGTAAGTTTTGGCGGCTTCCGTTTTTACGCAGTAAATTTTTCAGCAAAAATGATACCTTATCTTTATTCTGTAGGTCCATACGGTTAAAATGATCTCCTACTTATATAGGTTTGATTTTGTATCACTTCAGAAAAAAATCATGAATACATGCAGGAAAATTTATATGTTTAAAATGGTCATCTTCTGACCCCTATAACTTTTTTATTTTTCTGTGTTTAGGGCGCTACGAGGGCTCATTTTTTGCGCCGTCATCTGAAGTTTTTAGCAGTACCATTTTTGTTCTGATCAGACTTTTTGATCACTTTTTATTCACTTTTTTGTGGTATAAAAAGTGATCAAAAATGCGCTATTTTGGACTTTGGAATTTTTTTGCGCGTACGCCATTGAACGAGCGGTTTAAAAAGCGGTATATTTTTATAATTCGGACATTTCCGCACGCGGCGATACCACATATGTTTATTTTTATTATTATTTACATAATGTTTTTTTTATTCTTGGAAATGCCGGGTGATTCAAACTTTTATTAGGGGAAGGGATAATTGAAAGGGTTAATGATTTTTTTACACTTTTTTAATGCAATATTATAGCTCCTATAGGGGGGGCTATAACATTGAATTAACTGATCTTTAACACTGATTGATTCATCTCCATAGGAATGGATCAATCAGTGTTTTCGGCGATTGAATGCTCAAGCCTGGATGTCAGGCTTGAAGCATTCAATCGGCGATCGGACTGCAGGAAGGAAGGTAAGAGACCTTCCTCCTGTGCTACAGCTGTTCGGGATGCTGCGATTATACAGCGGCGATCCCGAACAGCTCCCTGAGCTAACCGGCACTTTTTACTTTCACTTTTAGCCACGTGGCTCAGCTTTGAGCAGGCGGCTAAAGGGTTAATAGCGCGCGGCACCGCGATCAGTGCCGCGCGCTATTAGAGGCGGGTCCCGGCTTCACTATGACGCTGGGCCCGCCGCGATATGATGCGGGGTCACCGTGTGACACCGCGTTATATCGCAGGACCAGGACCCAGGACGTACCCATACGTCCTGGGTCCTTAAGAGGTTAAAGGGGTACTCCCATGGAAAACTTTTTTTTTAATCAACTGGTGCCAGAAAGTTAAACAGATTTGTAAATTACTTCTATAAAAAAAATCTTAATCCTTCCAGTACTTATTAGCTGCTGAATACTACAGAGGAAATTATTTTCTTTTTGGAACAGAGTGCTCTTTTCTGACATCATGACCACAGTGCTCTCTGCTGACATCTCTGTCCATTTTAAGAACTGTCTAGAGTAGGAGAAAATCCCCATAGAAAACATATACTGCTCTGGACAGTTCCTGAAATGGACAGAGATGTCAGCAGAGAGCACTGTGCTCGTGATGTCAGCAGAGAGCTCTGTGTTCCAAAAAAGAAAAGAATTTCCTTTGTAGTGTTCAGCAGCTAATAAGTACTGGAAGGATTAAGATTTTTTGTTTAAATAGAAGTAATTTACAAATCTGTTTAAAGGGGTATTCCAGGCCAAAACTTTTTTTTTTTTTTTTATATCAACTGGCTCCGGAAAGTTTAACAGATTTGTAAATTACTTCTATTAAAAAATCTTAATCCTTCCAATAGTTATTAGCTTCTGAAGTTGAGTTGTTGTTTTCTGTCTAACTGCTCTCTGATGACTCACGTCCCGGGAGCTGTGCAGTTCCTATGGGGATATTCTCCCATCATGCACAGTGTACATACCCCCCAGGTAATACTTTGTACATGCTCTCGAAGCTTCGGCTGATACTCTAGACTTCTCCGTCACCCTGCGTGCTCGCAGATGAGCCGCGCTGCTCTGGGGTCATGTGACCAGGAGGCGAGCCTTGCAGGAAGAGAGTCCTCTGCAGATGCAGATCCGCTCTTTGCAGGCCTCACATTTTTTCTTGGTTATTGACTGAATACTGTGCAATCTTTGCAAAGGGCTGGATGGTCTATGGCAGTGGTCTCCAAACTGTGGCCCTCCAGATGTTGCAAAACTACAACTTCCAGCACGCCCGGACAGCCAACGGCTGTCCGGGCATGCTGGAAGTTGTAGTTTTACAACATCTGGAGGTTCACCGTTTGGAGACCACTGGTCTGTAGCTTGGGTGCAGCATTTACTTGATATGTATAGCAGTGGTCTGGTCCTGCACTTGTTGCAAAACTACAACTTCCAGCATGCCCGGACAGCCAACTACGACTTCCCTCATGCCCGGACAGCCAACTACAACTTCCCTCATGCCCGGACAGCCAACTACAACTTCCAGCATGCCCGGACAGCCAACTACAACTTCCAGCATGCCCGGACAGCCAACTACAACTTCCAGCATGCTGTGAGTTGTAGTTTTGCAACATCTGGATGTTCACTGTCTGGAGACCACTGCCCTATATAGAAAGTAAATACTGCACCCAAGCCAGTGGTCTCCAGACAGTGAACATCCAGATGTTGCAAAACTACAACTCACAGCATGCTGGAAGTTGTAGTCGGCTGTCCGGGCATGCTGGAAGTTGTAGTTGGCTGTCCGGGCATGAGGGAAGTTGTAGTTGGCTGTCCGGGCATGAGGGAAGTCGTAGTTGGCTGTCCGGGCATGATGGAAGTTGTAGTTTTGCAACAAGTGCAGGACCAGACCACTGCCATACATATCAAGTAAATGCTGCACCCAAGCTACAGACCAGTGGTCTCCAAACTGTGAACCTCCAGATGTTGCAAAACTACAACTTTCAGCATGCCCAGACAGCCAACTAAAACTTCCAGCATGCCCAGACAGCCAAGTACAAATGGGAGTTGTAGTTTTGCAACATCTGGATGTTCACTGTCTGGAGACCACTGCCATACATAGCAAGAACATACTGCACCCAAGCCATAGACCAGCGGTCTCCAGACAGTGAACATCCAGATGTTGCAAAACTACAACTCACAGCATGCTAGAAGTTGTAGTTGGCTGTCCGGGCATGCTGGAAGTTGTAGTTGGCTGTCCGGGCATGCTGGAAGTTGTAGTTTTACAACATCTGGAGTTTCTCAGTTTGGAGACCACTGGTCTATGGCTTGGGTGCAGTATGTTCTTGCTATGTATGGCAGTGGTCTCCAGACAGTGTACATCCAGATGTATCAAAACTACAACTTCCAGCATGCTTGGCTGTCTGGGCATGCTGGAAGTTTTAGTTGTCTGTCTGGGCATGCTGGAAGTTGTAGTTTTGCAACATCTGGAGGTTCACAGTTTGGAGACCACTGATGTTGTAAAACTACAACCCACAGCATGCTGGAATCTGTACTTGGCTGTCTGGACATGCTGGAAGTTGTAGTTGGCTGTCTGGGCATGCTGGAACTTGTAGTTTTGCAACATCTGGAGGTTCACAGTTTGGAGACCACTGGTCTATGCCTTGCGTGCAGCATTTACTTGCTATATATGACAGTGGTCTTTAAACTGTGAACCTCCAGATGTTGCAAAACTACAACTTCCAGCATGCCCAGACAGCCAACTACAACTTCCAGCATGCCCAGACAGCCAACTACAACTTGTTGTAGTTTTGCAACATCTGGATGTTCACTGTCTGGAGACCACTGCCATATATAGCAAGTAAATACTGCACCCAAGCCATAGACCAGCGGTCTCCAAACTGTGAACTTCCAGATGTTGCAAAACTACAACTCCCAGCATGCTGGAAGTTGTAGTTGGCTGTCCGGGCATGCTGGAAGTTGTAGTTGGCTGTCCGGGCATGCTGGAAGTTGTAGTCGGCTGTCCGGGCATGCTGGAAGTTGTAGTCGGCTATCCGGGCATGCTGGAAGTTGTAGTTGGCTGTCCGGGCATGCTGGAAGTTGTAGTTGGCTATCTGGGCATGCTGGAAGTTGTAGTTGGCTGTCCGGGCATGCTGGAAGTTGTAGTTGGCTGTCCGGGCATGCTGGAAGTTGTAGTTGGCTGTCTGGGCATGCTGGAAGTTGTAGTTTTGCAACATCTGGAGGTTCACAGTTTGGAGACCACTGATGTTGTAAAACTACAACTCACAGCATGCTGGAATCTGTACTTGGCTGTCTGGACATGCTGGAAGTTGTAGTTGGCTGTCTGGGCATGCTGGAACTTGTAGTTTTGCAACATCTGGAGGTTCACAGTTTGGAGACCACTGGTCTATGCCTTGCGTGCAGCATTTACTTGCTATATATGACAGTGGTCTTTAAACTGTGAACCTCCAGATGTTGCAAAACTACAACTTCCAGCATGCCCAGACAGCCAACTACAACTTCCAGCATGCCCAGACAGCCAACTACAACTTGTTGTAGTTTTGCAACATCTGGATGTTCACTGTCTGGAGACCACTGCCATATATAGCAAGTAAATACTGCACCCAAGCCATAGACCAGCGGTCTCCAAACTGTGAACTTCCAGATGTTGCAAAACTACAACTCCCAGCATGCTGGAAGTTGTAGTTGGCTGTCCGGGCATGCTGGAAGTTGTAGTTGGCTGTCCGGGCATGCTGGAAGTTGTAGTTGGCTGTCCGGGCATGCTGGAAGTTGTAGTTGGCTGTCCGGGCATGCTGGAAGTTGTAGTTGGCTGTCCGGGCATGCTGGAAGTTGTAGTCGGCTGTCCGGGCATGCTGGAAGTTGTAGTCGGCTATCTGGGCATGCTGGAAGTTGTAGTTGGCTGTCCGGGCATGCTGGAAGTTGTAGTTGGCTATCTGGGCATGCTGGAAGTTGTAGTTGGCTGTCCGGGCATGCTGGAAGTTGTAGTTGGCTGTCCGGGCATGCTGGAAGTTGTAGTTGGCTGTCCGGGCATGCTGGAAGTTGTAGTTTTACAACATTTGGAGGTTCATCGTTTGGAGACCACTGGTCTGTAGCTTGGGTGCAGCATTTACTTGATATGTATAGCAGTGGTCTGGTCCTGCACTTGTTGCAAAACTACAACTTCCAGCATGCCCGGACAGCCAACTACGACTTCCATCATGCCCGAACAGCCAACTACAACTTCCATCATGCCCGAACAGCCAACTACAACTTCCATCATGCCCGAACAGCCAACTACAACTTCCATCATGCCCGAACAGCCAACTACAACTTCCATCATGCCCGAACAGCCAACTACAACTTCCATCATGCCCGAACAGCAAACTACAACTTCCCTAATGCCCGGACAGCCAACTACAACTTCCAGCATGCCCGGACAGCCAACTACAACTTCCAGCATGCTGTGAGTTGTAGTTTTGCAACATCTGGATGTTCACTGTCTGGAGACCACTGCCCTATATAGAAAGTAAATACTGCACCCAAGCCAGTGGTCTCCAGACAGTGAACATCCAGATGTTGCAAAACTACAACTCACAGCATGCTGGAAGTTGTAGTTGGCTGTCCGGGCATGCTGGAAGTTGTAGTTGGCTGTCCGGGCATGAGGGAAGTTGTAGTTTGCTGTTCGGGCATGCTGGAAGTTGTAGTCGGCTGTCTGGGCATGCTGGAAGTTGTAGTTGGCTGTCTGGGCATGCTGGAAGTTGTAGTCGGCTGTCCGGGCATGCTGGAAGTTGTAGTCGGCTGTCTGGGCATGCTGGAAGTTGTAGTCAGCTGTCTGGGCATGCTGGAAGTTGTAGTCAGCTGTCTGGGCATGCTGGAAGTTGTAGTTTTGCAGTATCTGGAGGTTCACAATGAAATGGAAGTAGACAGCTCCAAACCTCCCGCAGATGCTCCTGTGCTCGGGCTGGCGGTTGGCGTAACCCGTCATATACAGCAACACAAGAAAGGAAAGTCCGGCCCCAGATGTCCAGATGCTTCTTAGGTTTATTGTGGCATAAAATCACAGTGTAATAGGCTATTACCCTCTGTTTGTGATTTTATGCCACAATAAACCTAAGAAGCATCTGGACATCTGGGGCCGGACTTTCCTTTCTTGTATATCTGGAGGTTCACAGTTTGGAGACCACTGGTCTATGGCTTTGGCGCCGCACTTACTTGCTATGTTTATACCTTAAGATACATTTTACAAGGTGACTGTGACAGCGCTTAGATGATATTTTTCTCCTAAAGGATTACCATGTAGATGAGCCTGTCTTTCGGGGATAACGCTACATCTAAATACTCCTACTGAGTACGGGCGGCGCTCCTATCATTTTGGGCTTATCACGCTGCACGCCGCGGTATGGTGTCTCGGTATGGCACCATATTTCAGAGCCATTCTACCCAGGGAGAAATACCATCTTATACCTGAATATACATACAGAGTCTGATAGAGCATTTTTTTTCTGTACAAATTCAACAGATAAATGAAATTGGAGCCATGCACAAGTACAATGGAGGCCTCATGCCCTATCACGCCATGAAAACAGAGCTGTAATTATATGGTCGTGTGCATGAGAACTAAGGCTGGGTTCACACACATGCAGTTTTTGATGCAGTTTTTTTTTTATTTTATTTAGAGGGTATATACAAGAAGGGCTATATTTACGATCATCCGGGGCGTGATCACCAGGACGGGACTTGACCCTCAGTGAGGAGCGTTTGCTGCAGCCGGTAAACACAGAAATGTTTACTCCACCGGCACAGGCTCCATTCCTTCCTATGGGAGCGCAGAAAAGACAGCAATCTTGCAATCAGCACCCACCTCGGGGGAGCTGCGCGCCGCGCTGCCAGCTCAGGATGTGCCGTGTGATGACCACGGGCCGGAGTATCGCGATGTCACAACTCCCCCTTTGCGTGATGTCACGCCCCGCCCCCGCTATGCAAGTCTATGGGAGGGGGCGTGACGCCCCCTCCCATAGACTTGCATAGCGGGGTCGGGGCGTGGCCACACGGGGGCGGAGTCGTGATATCAGGATACTCCGGCCCCGTGGTCGTCACACGGCAGATCCCGAGCTGGCAGCGCGGCGCGCAGCTCCCCCGAGGTGGGTGCTGAATGCAAGATTGCAGGGGTCCCCAGCGGCGGGACCCCCGCGGTCAGACATCTTATCCCCTATCCATCTTATCCCCTATCCTTTGGATAGGGGATAAGATGTCTTAGAGCCGGAGTACCCCTTTAATGGGCACTGTCAGAATCAAAAAAGTTTTATTTGTTGCACATCTTATATATAATATACTTCATAAAAAAAATGTATCTCCTTTTTGTAGAAATCAGGGCTTATAAAAAACGACCACTAGGGGTCCCCATACTGTCCAGAACATATTCTTCTCCGGCTGAAGCATCATCTTTGTCCCAGCTGAAGCACAGGCAGGGACAAAATCTAGGAAGTAAAGTCAGGACTAGTACTTCCCTGTGCTCACTCCTGCCCTATCAGACTGCAGCATGAAAACAGAGAGGAGGGGGTGGCAGAGCAGCCTGCAGAGATTGGATAAGGAGGCACAGCACAGGAGACTCAGGGAGGAAGTGAATGTATGATAAGTGAGAGCGGGCTCAGTTCTTGCCTTGAACATGCCCCTTCCTGAGCAGTGGATGTCAGAATGAGTGAGCTGCAGAACAGAGGGAATTGTGAGCCAAATACAGAAGCTAGACACATAAAAAAAAGTCAGGTACGCATTGATGCATTAGTGCTAATTCAACAGTGTCTGCTGGACCAGCCGGGCGGAAATTCGGTAGTGTGCATGAGCCCTAACAATTAAGCAAACTGCATAAATCAGCCAATCAGCTTTCCTTTAAGAATATAGATTTTTTTTTCCCCTTAAAGGCTTCTTTCACACTTTCGTTGTGCCCCGTCAAGAACGGCCATCAAATTTATTTATTTATTTTTGCTTAACGGCCATCATCTTGACGGGGCACAAAGGGCAACAGCGGGTCCCGATGGACCACATTATAGTTAATGGGGTCCATCAGGCGCCGCTGTTTTTCAGCTGGAGAAGCGGGAGAAAAAGACTGAGCAAGTTGTATTTTTATCTCCCACTATTTTCCCCGGCAGCCCTGACGGCCGTCACACTACTGTGTGACAACGGTAGTGTGGATCAGGCCTTACATATTCTAACATGGTGGTTTTGCTGCTATGGGGTCACTTGAAAAAAAATAAAAAAATTTCATGTCATGAGGACATGTCAAAATTTTTGATTGGTTGGTGTCTCAGTGCTGAGACTGCCAGAATCACCGGGCGAAGCATGTGGCAGCACACTTCACTCCCTGGTTTGACATTCAATCCCCAGGTAGAAATACATGGCGGCCACTAAAATGAGAGTGGCTTGTATAAAGTGGTTCTCTTCTCTGGCTCATGGATGTGTGGTGTCGATGAGGGTAATGTGTAATTAACTGTTTCGTGATGCCAGGGCATGGTTGACCAATACACCACCCGAGGTAGACCAGCTTCTCCTGTGCCAGGCACGGGGCAAATAATCACTCCGAGGCAAGGTTACAGATAACTGGTATGCTTTACTGAGGTTAGAACGATGGTACAATCCGTTACAGCTCAGATTAGAGTGAAGGAGTTGCAGGGTGAACTTTGAGAAGTTTATCGGCTTGCTGGGACTTATAGTTAATTGTGCTGTATATGATTGACTTGACTTGCATGCAGTCCAGGCTAGACTTTAGTGACTTGGACTTGACTTACTTGCTGGATTGAATATACTGTATCACCAGACTGTAAGGCTTACCGCAAGGCTTTGACTTTCACCTGGGTAGTGGGGTTAACTGGTAGTAGATGTGTGGTTACTGGACTAGGCCTCAGGCCTCCTTCAGAATCACCTCACAGACTTCACTCCTCACCAAACTGTACCTCAGAACTGACTGAATTGAACTCTGACCTCACTATATATGGGAGGAATTTAGATATATCCCATTGGCCGGATAAGTCACCTGGTTCAACTCTGCATAGTCCCCTAACAACAAGGTCCTTGACAACAGACTCTTTAAAGTAACAAGTGCATAGAAAATACCAATACATTAACCATTGCATAACAGTGTATAATACTGTGGATTATAGAGAGTCTTGAGGAGAGTGGGCCCAAGATGGACAATGAAGCTGCATCTGCCACACAGGATGGGCAGGAGTTCAGAAGAACACATGATGTTGTACTGGGTCACCACAGATGGGAACCACAAGCTGGGATCCCCTTTATGATGTAGGGCTTTATATTTCCCTATTGACTCTCAGCGAACATCTGGCCACAGCATTTTTGCAGGAAAAAAAAAACATGCATCGTCCATGGCATTTTTTTTTTTTTTTGGCCAGCTTTTAAATCATTGTGCTATGGCCGCAAGCCTGGCCCAACCACATGTGGTGTCCCAGTACAGTATGGTATACCGTACCTTGTATGGTGGTCCCCAAAGTCAGAGTTACTTCGTTCCAGTAGGGTCCTCCTGGTGGGATAGCCCCTAGTCACCTCTTCCTTATTCAATTTTATGATGTTTAATTGTGTATTTAATTATCTATATAGTGTCGCAGGACCTTAGGTCACATGACTATTGTTAGTTCTAGTAAGGTATGCTTAACCCCTTAAGGACTCAGCCCATTTTGGCCTTAAGGACTTGTTTTTTGCGCGACCAGTTGTCCTTTGTAATGACATCACTCATTATATCATAAAATGTATGGCGCAACCAAAAAACACTATTTTTGTGGGGAAATTAAAAAGAAAAACGCAATTTTGCTAATTTTGGAAGGTTTCTTTTTCACACCGTACAATTTATGGTAAAAATGACATTTGTTCTTTATTCTTTGGGTCAATACGATTAAAATGATACCCATTATTACATACTTTTCTATTATTGTTGTGCTTAAAAAAAAATCACAAACTTTTTAACCAAATTAGTACGTTTATAATCCCTTTATTTTGATGACCTCTAACTTTTTTATTTTTCCGTATAAGTGGCGGTATGGGGGCTCATTTTTTGCGCCATGATCTGTACTTTTTTTTGATACCACATTTGCATATAAAAAACTTTTAATACATTTTTTATAATTTTTTTTAAATAAAATGTATTAAAGAAGTAGCAATTTTGGACTTTTTTTTTTTCGTTCACGCCGTTCACCGTACGGGATCATTAACATTTTATTTTAATAGTTCGGACATTTATGCACGCGGCGATACCAAATATGTCTATAAAATTTATTTTTTACGCTTTTTGGGGGTAAAATAGGAAAAACGGACGTTTTACTTTTTTATTGGGGGAGGGGATTTTTCACTTTTTTTTAACTTTTACTTTTACATTTTTTTTTTACATTTTTTTTTACACTTGAATAGTCCCCATAGGGGACTATTCATAGCAATACCATGATTGCTAATACTGATCTGTTCTATGTATAGGACATAAAACAGATCAGTATTATCGGTCATCTCCTGCTCTGGTCTGCTCGATCACAGACCAGAGCAGGAGACGCCGGGAGCCGCACGGAGGAAGGAGAGGGGACCTCCGTGCGGCGTTGTGAAAGATCGGATCCCCGCAGCAGCGCTGCGGGCAATCCGATCATTCATTCAAATCGCGCACTGCCGCAGATGCCGGGATCTGTATTGATCCCGGCACCTGAGGGGTTAATGGCGGACGCCCGCGAGATCGCGAGCGTCGGCCATTGCCGGCGGGTCCCTGGCTGCGATCAGCAGCCGGGATCAGCCACGCATGACACGGGCATCGCTCCGATGCCCGCGGTTATGCACAGGACGTAAATGTACGTCCTGGTGCGGTTAGTACCACCGCACCAGGACGTACATTTACGTCCTGCATCCTTAAGGGGTTAAGGACCTTCCGAGGTCACATGGTATCGTCACATGTCAGACCATAACCCTTGTAAGGAGAATTGACATATGGTATGGACCAATGAGCTTAAGGTCAGCCCCTGCCCATATAAGGGAGCTGCAGCCAATGATCGCTCTCTTGCTCCTGAGCTGCAAAGCAAGCAGCATATCTCTTGGGTGCCGGACAATCGGAGAGAGAGGAGTTCTGAGTTACTTACAAAGAAAAGACCAGGCCAGAAGCCTGAAAATTCCGTAACTTGCGAAACCGTGAGTTTAAATATCAATCCCCGCTAAAGCTGGCGTGACTACTGGATCTAATACCAATCCCCTAAATAAAGTGGAACAGCGCATATTAACCTCCTAAGCTCTATAAAACTCACGAGGTCCCAACCAACTGTCAAACTCCAAATAGACTCTGTTATATGGACTGTTCCTGTTTAATCCTGCATAAAAGCTTCAGTAAAAGTTCCTACAGTTTCTACAAATCCCCGGTTGTGGACAATCATTTATTATACCTCCCTATCTTTCTTGGGACAGGTGGCGATAGGACAAGCATACAGAGGAGCCCTCACCCTGGCGTCACGAGTGATAAGGGTTAAACAAACACCCTTTAGTTACCGCACAGCTACACCCCATAGACCCTACAACCCCAGGCTACCACACACATGTCTAAGGGCCCAAACTTACAGCATCATAGAGATGTAACTATATTCTGAGGCCAAGCAGCTCCTCATCATAACATTAGCCACCTTAGCCTTTTGATCTGACTGCTGGGATCCCCACCATGTACATGCTCAGCTGCCACTTCAATCCCTCCCTATGGGACTGCTGGATATAGTCAAGTTTATTACTTGGTTATCTTCAGAGGAACCCTTTGTGAGTGAACGGATGCACACCAAGGGACCCTCGTCCTTACAATTAGGGGGGTCCAGACGTTAGGTCCCTAATGATCAGATTCTTATCACCTATCCCGTGGATATGTGATACGTCTTAATCTGAATTTCTGACGTGGAATTGGAGAGTGTTCATTCTTTCGGCAGAATTCATGCGCATTGCATTCTCGTCAATGGTCGCGGCGCAGGTCCACCGACTGCACTCAGAATGTGCGCTAGATCTCGTGGAGGATATTCTCAGTGTGGACATACCCTTAGGCTTTCATTTTATTGAGGATAGTGTGAATGTACCCTACCTTTTCACTTATGTAATGACATTTTGTAATGATTCCATGTGTAGTTACTGCTTGAATAGGCTACATGTTTGACCTTAAATATTACAGTATTCCTACTAATGTTCATCTGCAGGATCCTCTTTTAATGTTACTCTGCAGCATATCTACTAGTGTTGTTATGCAGCATATCTACTAGTGTTACTCTGCAGCATCTCTTTAGTATTGTTACTTTGCAGCATCTCTTCAGTATTGTTATTCTGCAGCATCTCTTCAGCATTGTTATTCTGCAGCATCTCTTCAGCATTGTTATTCTGCAGCATCTCTTCAGCATTGATATTCTGCAGCATCTCTTCAGCATTGTTATTCTGCAGCATCTCTTCAGCATTGTTATTCTGTAGCATCTCTTCAGCATTGTTATTCTGTAGCATCTCTTCAGCAGTGTTATTCTGGAGCATCTCTTCAGCAGTGTTATTCTGCAATCTGCAGCATCTCTTCTGCAGTGTTATTCTGGAGCATCTCTTCAGCAGTGTTATTCTGCAATCTGCAGCATCTCTTCAGCAGTGTTATTCTGCAGCATCTCTTCAGTATTGTTATTCTGCAGCATCCTTTCAGGTTACTCTGCTGCATCTTTGCTTCTACTACTTTGCAGCTTCCCTTCCTCTTTCACTTAGTGAAATCCCTACTATGGTTACTCTACAACATCTCTATTACCGTTACTCTGCAGTCTCTCTCTTGTACTGCTACTCTTCATCCTCATTGCTTGTGATATTCTGCAGCATCATTTCTACTGTTACTCTAAAGCATCCTGGCTGCTTTTATTCTGTATTGTTTCTGGTACTTTTACTCACTGAACAAGGTGTCTCCTGCCTTATTGTGCCTCACAACTTTAGTGACACTTTGCTTCTTTCCTGTTACTGTTACAGCATCGGGGCCCTTGGGCAAAATTTATTCAACTATATATGTGCTGAAATATTACAGATAATAACACAATAAATAAGAGGAATCCTTCGAAAATCTACCATACAGAGCATAAATAGCAGTACCATGCAGTATCCATATAATACTACAATATAAAACTTAAATAGAGCCGCGATACACAGCCCATACAACCCATACAGCACCTAAATAACGGTATTTTGATGTCTGAATAAGGGAAATGCATTGCCAATTGAAACAAATGTACAGTACCGAAATATATACTCCCATGCAATGCAAATTCAACATAATTTGAAACATAGTAGACAGTTGGGGGCTATAATAAGAATTTATAAAACATAAATCTTAATACCCAGATAAAAAGCAGATACATCACATGCGTGAATTGTTTTATTTTTTTACAATTATTATAGCCCCCAATAATAATAATCTTACGTAGCTGACTCTGTTAAGTTGCTAATTTATAAAAATCTATAATGTATGATCATTTTCTGACCCCTTTTTTTTTGCAAAAAGAGCACCTCAAAGACTGCGAGAAACAAGATTCTCTAATGAAACCAAGATTAAACCTACTGACCTCAATTCTAGGCATCATGTCTGGAGGGAACCTGGCACTGCCCATCACCTGCCTAATACCATCCCTACAGTGAACATGGTGGGGGCAGCATCATGTCTGGGGGAAACCAGGTACTGCCCATCACCTGCCTAATACCATCCCTACAGTGATCATGGTGGGGGCAGCATCATGTCTGGGGGAAACCAGGCACTGCCCATAACCTGCCCAATACCATCCCTACAGTGATCATGGTGGGGGCAGCATCATGTCTGGAGGAAACCAGGCACTGCCCATCACTCACCCAATACCATCCCTACAGTGATCATGGTGGGGGCAGCATCATGTCTGGGGGAAACCAGACACTGCCCATCACCTGCCCAATACCATCCCAACAGTGATCATGGTGTGGGCAGCATCATGTCTGGAGGAAACCAGGCACTGCCCATCACCTGCCCAATACCATCCCTACAGTGATCATGGTGGGGGCAACATCATGTCTGGAGGAAACCAGGCACTGCCCATCACCTGCCCAATACCATCCCTACAGTGATCATGGCGGGGCAGCATCATGTCTGGGGGAAACCAGGTACTGCCCATCACCTGCCCAATACCATCCCTACAGTGATCATGGTGGGGGCAGCATCATGTCTGGAGGAAACCAGGTACTGCCTATCACCTGCCCAATACCATCCCTACAGTGATCATGGTGGGGGCAGCATCATGTCTGGAGGAAACCAGGCACTGCCCATCACCTGCCCAATACCATCCCTACAGTGATCATGGCGGGGCAGCATCATGTCTGGGGGAAACCAGGCACTGCCCATCACCTGCCCAATACCATCCCTACAGTGATCATGGTGGGGGCAGCATCATGTCTGGAGGAAACCAGGTACTGTCTATCACCTGCCCAATACCATCCCTACAGTGATCATGGTGGGGGCAGCATCATGTCTGGAGGAAACCAGGTACTGCCCATCACCTGCCCAATACCATCCCTACAGTGATCATGGTGGGGGCAGCATCATGTCTGGGGGAAACCAGGCACTGCCCATCACCTGCCCAATACCATCTCTACAGTGATCATGGTGGGGGCAGCATCATGTCTGGAGGAAACCAGGCACTGCCCATCACCTGCCCAATACCATCCCTACAGTGATCATGGTGGGGGCAGCATCATGTCTGGGGGAAACCAGGCACTGCTCATCACCTGCCCAATACCCTACCTACAGTGATCATGGTGGGGGCAGCATCATGTCTGGAGGAAACCAGGCACTGCTCATCACCTGCCCAATACCATCCCTACAGTGATCATGGTGGGGGCAGCAGCAGGTCTCTTACTCTTGATAAAAAAAACAATCTGGACCTCAGACTGGGCCGAAGGTTCATATCCAACAAAACAACACAGACGTGACTTAGAGACAACACAGGAGCGGCTTAGGGACAACTCTATGAATGTCCTTGAGTGGCCCATCCAGAGCCTGAACCCAATAGAACATCTCTAGAGAGACTTGAAAATGTCTTCCACCGATGGTCCCCATCCAACCTGACAGAACTTGAGATGGTCTGCAAAGAACGGCAAAAAAATCCCCAAATCCTGGTGTGTAAACCTTGTGGCCTCATACCCAAGACACTGGAGGCCGGAATATCTGCCAAAGGGACTTAAAGGGGTACTGGTGCCAGAAAGTTTAACAGATTTGTAAATTACTTCTATTAAAAAATCTTTACCCTTCCAGTACTTATTAGCAGCTGTGGGCTACAGAGAAAATAATTTTACTTTTTTGTCTTGTCCACAGTGCTCTCTGCTGACACCTCTGTCCGTGTCGGGAACTGTCCAGAGCAGCGTAGGTTTTCTATGGGGATTTTCTCCTACTCTGGACAGTTCCTGATACGGGCATCAGGTGTCAGCAAAGAGCACTGTGGACAAGACAGAAAAGAAATTCAAAAAGAAAAGAATTTCCTCTGTAGCATACAGCTGCTAATATGTACTGGAAGGGTAAAGATTTTTTAATAGAAGCAATTTACAAATCTGTTTAACTTTCTGGCACCAGTTGATTTAAAAAAAAAAAAAATGATTTCCACCGGAGTACCCCTTTAAACTAAGTAATGAGTAAAAGGGTATGAATACTTATGTCACTGGAAGTATGACAAGTGCTTCATTCATGGGTTCTGTTGTGTGGACTTCCCACACATCAGCTCTAGTTAGTTCTGTAAAAAAAAGTGTGTCTCCATCTTTATGTCCCGCATCCCCAGTGCTTGGACCCTATAGCAGTGTTTCACAACCAGGGTGCCTCCAGCTGTTGCAAAACTACAACTCCCAGCATGCCCGGACAGCCGTTGGCTGTCCGGGCATGCTGGGAGTTGTAGTTTTGCAACCTGCGGCACCACCCTGGTTGGGAAACAACCCTGCCCGATAGCGACATTTCACGTCTCACGCGAGTCTATTATCCGCCGCGCCTCTTTATAACGTTGTTAGATTTTTATAAGCTGCCGAGTTTAGATTCTGCGGCCCTTTAATGACCCGACTATAAATGGCGGCCGTTAATAATAATTGTTACTTCTATGATACTAAAGCGATTCCGTAATGAGCATTAATAATACATTACAGCTTTACGGCGCTTGCTTACAGATTGTGACTGGCTGTTATTATGCAGTCTTTCTGTGTTTTTCGGAGATAATTCGCTGTGAAGTACGTCAAGCGTACGGGCTACTCCATTCTGGGTCAGGGTTCCCCGACACGATGAGAGTTGTAGTTATGCAACAACTAAAGAGCCCCAGGTTGGGGGTCACTATTCTGCATCAGTGATCGGCCATGTTTTATCTGTACAATTACATATAATATATAATAATATAATTAAATATAATATTATAATATTATAGTTTTAATCTATATAACTTCACTTTTGCATAAAGGTGTAGTACATGTGAATACAGAAAATTTCGTTATGCATATCATCAGGTGAAGTGGCACTATTACTACAGTGTGTATGTATAACCGGTATTTGAGTTGTTTTTATTCCTTAAAGGAGTAGTCCAGTGGTGACCCAGTGGTGAACAACTTATCCCCTATCCTAAGGATAGGGGATAAGTTTGAGATCGCGGGGGGGTCCGACCGCTGGGGCCCCCCTGCGATCTCCTGTACGGAGCCCCGACAGCCCGCGGGAAGGGGGCGTGTCGACCTCCGCACGAAGCGGCGGCCGACACGCCCCCTCAATACAACTCTATGGCAGCGCTGCCTTCGGCAATCTCCGGCTCTACCATAGAGATGTATTGAGGGGGCGTGTCGGCCACAGCTTCGTGCGGGGGTCGACACCCGCTATCTGGCCGGAGAGCCTGGCCCCCGTACAGAGAGATCGCAGGGGGGCCCCAGCGGTCGGACCCCCCCGCGATCTCAAACTTATCCCCTATCCTTAGGATAGGGGAGAAGTTTTTCACCACTGGACTACCCCTTTAAAAAAAAAAAAACATGCTAGTATGGCCCTAGTGATGTGCCGAACATTCTGGGCCAATCAGATGCCTCTCTTTCCCCTCTTGCAGCATGCAGTTTCACAGACACAGGTACTGCAGCTGCATCTCCTTCTCACAGCATCTCAGGTTAAAGGGGTATTGCAGGAAAAAAAAAAGTTATGTTTTAATATCAATTGGCTCCAGAAAGTTAAACAGATTTGTATATTACTTCTATTAAAAAAATCTTAATCCTTTCAATAATTATCAGCTGCTGAAGCGGAGTTGTTCTTTTCTGTCTGGCAACAGTGCTCTCTGCTGACATCTCTGCTTGTCTCGGGAACGGCACAGAGTAGAAGAGGTTTGCTATGGGGATTCGCTTCTACTCTGGACAGTTCCCGAGACAGGTGTCATCAGAGAGCACTTAGACAGAAAAGAACAACTCAACTTCAGCAGCTCATAAGTACTGAAAGGATTAAGATTTTTTAATAGAAGTAATTTACAAATCTGTTTAACTTTCTGGAGCCAGTTGATATATAAAAAAAAGTTTTTTTTCCTGGATAACCCCTTTAAATTCACATCAGTGTTTGACCTCCAGACTAGAGATGAGCGAATTTACAGTAAATTCGATTCGTCACGAACTTCTCAGCTCGGCAGTTGATGACTTATCCTGCATAAATTAGTTCAGCTTTCCGGTGCTCCGGGGGGCTGGAAAAGGTGGATACAGTCCTAGGAGACTCTTTCCTAGGACTGTATCCACCTTTTCCAGCCCACAGGAGCACCTGAAAGCTGAACTAATTTATGCAGGATAAGCATCAACTGCCGAGCCGAGAAGTTCGTGACAAATCAAATTTACTGTAAGTTCGCTCATCTCTACTCCAGACCATTAAGATCCGTTTATACAGTTAGAACAAATCTTATTTTAGACGGATGTAAACGTTATTTTAACTGATTTGTTGGAATAGTCTGTGAAAGTAACGGACCGTTTACTATTTTAAACCTATTTCCCTTCTTTTTGTATTCTTAGCATGCTCAGTTTTAATAATAAATTCCAATAGAAGTTTCAAATAGCGGACCCAAACGGAGATTACTTCTGTTTACATCAGTCACCATAGAGTTCAATGTTAAATTTTAAACGGATGTTAGAAATCCGCCCAATGGCCCTGATTCACTATTGTAACTATTTACTATTCTGCGCCAGAATTATGTCTCATTGCGCCAGAATTCTGTCTGCGCCAGAAATGATAAACCCGACTAATTCTCCATTTGACTGAGAAAACCTGGAAAAGGGGGCGTGTCTGTCTGGGAAAGAGGCGTGGTCACAGAAAAGGGGCGTGTTCCCGACATTCTCACAAAAACTCAACCTATTTACTAAGGTTTCCACAGAAAATGTGGTGGATTTCAGCTGAGGAAAACCAGACAGATCAGAGCAGGTGTAAAAAAAAAAGCAAAATGTAGGGAAAGTGGAAAATGTAGGGAAAGTTTAGTAAATACCGTAGAAAATAAATTGTAGGGAATTAAAACCCACAAAGAAACCTACACAACACTCTTAGTACCATATATACTCGAGTATAAGCCTATTTTTTCAGCACGATTTTTCGTGCTGAAAACGCCCCCCTCGGCTTATACTCGAGTGAACTCTCCGCCTGTCAATTCCTTCTCAGTGGTCTTAAACCTGCGGACCTCCAGATGTTGCAAAACTACAACTCTTGAAACCTCTGGAGGTCCGCAGGTTGAAGACCCCGTTCCTGCGCATGAACGTCCCTGTGTGTCGTCATCAAGGCAACATCACTAGTCCGGGGCTGGGCCCGGAGCGGAGAAGAGGGCCCCCCGATGAAAATGGACAGCCCGGAACGACTAACCCTCCCCACTGGACGGTCCCTGCAGCATAGATGGCCCGGACCAGATCACCCTTCCTTCCCACCGAGGGGAGGTGAGTAGAAAACTAAAGAGGGGGTCTGGATGATGACGAAAGGCCGTAGTGGTCTTCAACCTGCAGACCTCCAGAGGTTTCAAAACTACAACTCCCAGCTGGGAGTTGTAGTTTTGCAACATCTGGAGGTCCGCAGGTTGAAGACCACTGATGAAGGGATTGACAGGCGGTGATGATGAAAGGGGGGGGGGGGGGGGTGATGACGGGTCTGGATGATGACATGGGGGGATAATGTATTTCCCACCCTAGGCTTATAGTCGAGTCAATAACTTTTTCTGGGTTCTTGGGGTGAAATTAGGGGCCTTGGCTTATATTCGGGTCGGCTTATACTTGAGTATACACGGTAAATCAGGGCCAATGTCCGTTATTTAGAATGGAAAAAAACAGCAAACACTATTTAATTCTCGTCGAAATAAACATGAAACAAAACTGATGCAAACAGACATGGACTGGGGGTTCACACTATGAAATTACTGCGCACAGAATTGGTGTCAATGAGTCTTCCGCTGACCTGTTCACATGGTGAAATTTCAGCGGCAGAAAATTCTTCCGAAAAAATTAACGGAATTACGCGTGGACTGCATTGCCATGAATGGTGATGGCATAGGTCCGTGTGGCTCTAGTGATAAGAATTTCGACGGCAGCGGCTCAGACAGACTCTCAGATCAGAATTCTTGACCAGAATTTCGTGTGGAGATTCCGTAATGTGACTTAAAGGTAAGTTTAAGTTGAACTGCTAAAATCTCCAGCCAGTTATAACATTATGGATGTTGTTAAAATTTTACTAATCTTATCCACATGCTTCGTATTTTTTCAGCCCGGAAATGGATCCTGCGCAACCATTTTGCACGATTTCGCTATTTTGCACTTGCGCGGGCAATAATAAATTCCCCCCTATAGAAAGGAATGGATTGCTATATGCTTTTTTAGGCTAGGGTCACACGGACGGATCTGCAGCGTATTTTACCCTACAGTGCGCCCCCAGCTGTGCCTGCTCGTAGCAGCGATACGTCGCTATGAGCAGACACACTGCGATGTGCGAGTCACCACGTGCATGCGCAGTATACTCACACACATCGCGGCTGCTCTCTGCTCTCTGCTTAGCTCAGGGAGAGCAGCCACGATGTGTGAGAGTACACTGCGCATGCGCACGGTGAGCAGTCTGTCTGCTCGCAGCGGCACAGCTAGGGGCACACTGTAGGCACAGCTTGGGGCACACTGTAGGGTCCATCGTAGGGTTGGCGGATCTGCAGCGTAAAATACACTGCGGATCCGTCCGTGTGACCCTAACCCAACAAAATCTGAAATAAGGAAATTTTAAAGTAAATGTATTACCTTTATTTTTTCCTTAATACTGAAACATGTTCTTTTTTCTAATCTGTAGTATTTTCTGATTTGTTTTTTTCTACTTTATTAAATTTTTAGCATATTAGTACAGGGGCAGCTATCTAAGGCTGCATTCACATCTCGTTTTTGCAATACGGGTCCCGTATCCCGTTCCTGTACAAAAAACAGATACGGTTTTATGTTTGTCAACATTTTAAAGTTTTTCTTTTTTTATTGAATTTCCCCAAAAAAATCCCCCCCCCCCAAAAAATGAAAAGAGTATTGTGCAAAACGGTTACCATAGAACTCCATTTTAAAATAACCGTATACAGGTTGGATACCGTAGTAGACTACAGTTTGGTGTACAGTTAAAAACCATGTAAATGATGCAAAACGTACTCAACCTGATGCTACGGTTGGCATACGGTTTACAATGAAATGTCTATATATACGGTTTGCAATACGGTTCAATGCGTTTTTTTCAATAAAACCGGATACAGCAACCGTATTGCAAAAACAAGATGTGAATGCAGCCTAACCTGAACTGAACTAGCATGAACAGGATTTAGTCATATGCTTTACAGCAAGCCCCATAAACAATATACTGGCCCATACCCTATTCACTAGAAAGGAAACATTTTCTAGGCATGCTCTATGACCTGTGCAGAGGTCATTCCTCATTCTTTAAAAAAAAAAAAAAGATTTAACAAATAAAACCTTGATTTAAACACTAGGTTATTTTCTGATGAGACATTCCCTCTAAAACCACAACAGGGCTGGTGCAAACCTTCAGTCACCAAAAAAATCCATCTAGAGTAATGGAGTTAATAGCAGACAGGGAGGAGGGGGATGCAGCTGCAGTTTGTGTCTGTAAGAGGGGTAGAAGGAGAATAGAGGACGGCCGAATGCATGCACATGCCCCGTGTACCATGGGAGATGTGCATGCAAGATCATCGCCCACCATTCGCACATCTCCCGTGTACCATGGGATGTGCAGCTGATGGCCGATTGCAGCAAAGGGGCTGCACCGAGATCACCATGAGGTTACCATGAAGGTAAACGGGTGGTGATCTCGGTGCAGCCCCTTTGCTGCAATCGGCCATCAGCTGCACATCCCATGGTACACGGGAGATGTGCGAATGGTGGGCGATTATCTTTCAGCCAACTGGCTGAACAGGTCAATATCTCCCTGTGTAGTAAAGGCTAGCGATCAGCCGACGAATGAGCAAGCTTGTTAGTCAGCTGATCGCAAGCCTTACTACACAGGGCGATATTGGCTTGTTTGCCCGATAAGCGCCCCCTGTTTTAGGGTCCTAAGTAGTAAGACATCTGATTGGCTCACAGTACTAAGCACAGGACTGGCATTAAAAATATGCACAAAGTAAAGAAAGACCCACAATAAAATAGGGCAGACAACAATATAAGGCGGTACTATATATTTTCTATATTATATCTACGGCTGCCAGAAGAGTGATTTTGTTTTCATTGTAATAAAACATAGATATGCCTAAAATGTATCTCACCTCTGGGTGCCCCATCCATTGGGGGTACTGAGGGTCCTGGGACCCTCACTTTGCATTCAGAAGTGGACGAAGTAGAAGCACTAGATGTAAGATCTCTCATAGGTTTCCTATGGAATGGAGAGAGTTGTGTATGTCCCTTTAACTCCCCAGTCTTCTCCCATATGTGGCCACTGCTGGTAACCAAAGGTTGTAAGATGGATGTCAAGGGACGATACCTGTCAGACATATAGGCAAGGTGGTGGAGCAGGCCGTGTTATTCTCTACAGCTGATGGGCACAGCATACATGCTCCTCCTATGCAGGATCTGTGGGGAGAGGTGGCATCTTTCCTTCAGGCTGTGCCTTTTCCTATCTGCAGGAGGCCAGACTTTTGTTAACTATACACATCCCTGCATGTTCCTATTTTTAGGCAAGTGTCACATGACCGAGACAGATCACTATAACTCCTTCGGCAGCTGAAGATCTGTACTTAAACCAGTGTGTACAACCTGTATTTAAGTTTTTTTTTTTATCCCTTTTGAAAAAAAATAATAATAATAAAAAATTAAAAAAAAACACACTAGTATGACCATAGTGATGTGCTGAACATTCTGGGCCAATGAGATGCCTCTCCCTCTTCCCTCTCTCAGCATGCTGTTACACAGACACTGCACCTGCATCTCCCTCTTCCCTCTCTCAGCATGCTGTTACACAAGACACAGGTACTGCACCTGCATCTCCCTCTTCCCTCTCTCAGCATGCTGTTACACAAGACACAGGTACTGCACCTGAATCTCCCTCTTCCCTCTCTCAGCATGCTGTTACACAAGACACAGGTACTGCACCTGAATCTCCCTCTTCCCTCTCTCAGCATGCTGTTACACAGACACAGGTACTGCACCTGCATCTCCTCTCCCACAGCATGCAGTTACATAAGACACAGGTACTGCACCTGCATCTCCTCTCCCACAGCATGCAGTTACATAAGACACAGGTACTGCACCTGCATCTCCTCTCCCACAGCATGCAGTTACATAAGACACAGGTACTGAACCTGCATCTCCCTCTTCCCTCTCTCAGCATGCCGTTAAACATACACAGGTACTGCACCTGCATCTCCTCTCCCACAGCATGCAGTTACACAAGACACAGGTACTGCACATGCACCTCCCTCTTACCTCTCTCAGCACGCTGTTACACAGACACAGGTACTGAACTTGCATCTCCTGTCTCACAGCATGCAGTTACACAAGACACAGGTACTGCACCTGCATCTCCCTCTTCCCTCTCTCAGCATGCAGTTACACACAGGGGTACTGCACCTGCATCTCCTCTCGCACAGCATGCAGTTACACAAGACACAGGTACTGCACCTGCATCTCCCTCTTCCCTCTCAGCATGCCGTTACACAGACACAGGTACTGCACCTGCATCTCCTCTCTCACAGCATGCAGTTACACAAGACACAGGTACTGCACCTGCATCTCCCTCTTCCCTCTCACAGCATGCAGTTTCACAGACAAGGGTATTGCAGCTGCATCTCTTTCTCCCCTCTTGTGGATTACAAACACAGGTACTGCAGTGCATCTCCCTCTCCCCTCTCACAGCATGCACTTTTACAGACACAGGTACTGCAGCTGCATTTCCCTCTCACAGCGAGCAATTTCACAGACACAAGTAAGGCATGCAGAATCTCACAGCATGCTGTTTTACAGACACAGGTACTGCAGCTGCATCTCCCTCTCCCCTCTCACAGCATGCCGTTACACAAGACACAGGTACTGCACCTGCATCTCCCTCTCCCCTCTCACAGCATGCTCACAGACACTCATAGAATGTACTGGTGCTGTATCTTCTTCCTCTCCTTCTCTCCTATTTACTGTTGAACTCTAGATGGATTTTCTGGGGATTGAGGGGGCTCTGAACAGAGGTAAAAGATAACAACAAGCTGCTGTGAGGTGAAGAAGAAGACACTTTCCCCATGAAAGAAATATTTCCCTTAATAATGCATACTACATATTTACAATGTGCCACACACAAATTAGTCTTCCCGTGGCCTGATTGGTCTGGAGCAGATCACATGGTCGCATCACAAACAAGCCCTGACAAGGTACCATATACGTTCACGAAAAATTTTCAATTATGTTGCAGAAATTTGCACCCTTTATAGATGACTGCAGCCCCTCAGTTTTGATGTCCGTGACCTGTATAGTCATCTCTATTTGAGCTCTGTGCTGGCGAGGCCTAGCACGCCGACTATTATGATCAATGTACTGTAACAAATAAGACTATAATATGACGGATTGTGTATTATTTAATACTGGATAGGGTCATAAACTTCAATAGGTTTTCCAGTTAACTTTGAAGGGAAATTGAAAAGGTCATAAAGCTGTGATTGGCTGGGACCACCTTGATGCCAGGAACGAGGGGGGCGCGATCCATAAATGTGCGGTAACTCTCCACTTAAAGGGGTACTCTGGTGGAAAACAATTTTATTTAAAATCAACTGGTGCCAGAAAGTTTAACAGATTTGTAAATGACTTCTATTAAAAAATCTTAACCCTTCTAATAGTTATCAGCTGCTGTATGCGCCACAGGAAGTTATTTTCTTTCTGAATTTCTTTTCTGTCTGACCACAGTGTTCTCTGCTGACACCTCTTTCTGCGTCAGGAACTGTCTAGAGCAGGAGAGGTTTGCTATGGGGATTTGTTCCTGCTATGGACAGTTCCTTACATGGACAGAGGTGTCAGCAGAGAGTACTGTGGTCAGACAGAAGAGAGATTCAAAAAGGAAAGAACTTCCACTGGAGCATACCGCAGCTGATAAGTACTGGAAGGATTAAGATTTTCTAATAGAATTAATTTACAAATCTGTTTAACTCTCTGGCACCAGTTGATTTAAAAAAGAAATATGTTTTTCCACAGAGTACCCCTTTAAGCGAATAGAAGCCAGAAGTGTAACTATACGGGGTGCAGAGGATGGTGGTGCATTTGGGTCAGGGAGCCCAAAATATCCCTGGGGCCTAAACTATCCCTCTGCCCCATATAAGGCTGCATTCACACTACATTTGCTGCCTATAGCTGCTGAGTCCAGCCAGGAAATTTCAAAACCAGGCGCTCCAGTATCCCAGCCGGATCCGCACACCTTGAATGAGCCAACTGGAGTCAGATAGTGACTCCTGTCTGCTTATTTTTGCCCTGTATTCGGTTTTGTTACCGGACTTAAAGGGGTTATCCAGGAAAAAAAAACTTTAATTTTTTATATATCAACTGGCTCCAGAAAGTTAACCAGATTTGGAAATTACTTCTATTAAAACATCTTAATCCTTTCAGTACTTATGAGCTGCTGAAGTTTAGTTGTTCTTTTCTGTCTAAGTGCTCCCTGATGACACCTGTCTCAGGAACTGTCCAGAGTAGAAGCAAATCCCCATAGCAAACCTCTCCTACTCTGTGCAGTTCCCGAGACAAGCAGAGATGTCAGCAGAGAGCACTGTTGCCAGACAGAAAAGAACTCAACTTCAGCAGCTGATAATTATTGGAAGGATTAAGATTTTTTAATAGAAGTAATTTACAAATCTTTTTATCTTTCTGGAGCTAGTTGATTTATTATATATATATATATATATATATATATATATATATATATATATATATATAATATATAAGGTTTTCCCTGGAATACCCCTTTAAATCCGTGGTATACTGCGATTTTAGGTCCGGTCACAAAACCGAATACAGGGCAAAAATGAGCCAATTGGAGTCACTGTCTAACTCAGGTCGGCTCTTTAAAGTAAATGGGTTTCGGCGCCGGTCCAGCTGGGATACGGGAGGGCCCGGTTTTGAAATTTCCCAGCCGGATCCGGCCGCCGTTGGCCGTAAGTGCCATTACAGATTTTGCATTGGAACCTAAGATTTTCAAGTTGCGCCTATAAGAGTCTCCCAATAATCCTGAAAATAAGGGAACTCGCTTTATCATTCTTGCTAGATAAGTGGGCACTCCTATGGAAGGAAATGGGCGCTGGAAAAGGTTTTTCGATGGAAAATGTCAGGACATGTTTGGACACTTCACCATTTGATAATGGGATATAGTGGCCCCCTTTTTAGGTAAGGGGTGACTAGAGCAGTGGTCTCAAAATGTGGCCCTCCAGATGTTGCAAAACTTCAACTCCCAGCATGCCCGGACAGCCAACGGCTGTCCGGGCATGCTGGGAGTTGAAGTTTTGCAACATCTGGAGGGCCACAGTTTCAGACCACTGTACTAGAGCTTTCCATAGCTCCAAGTCACTTCAGTGGAGAGTGACCACACAACGTTGTCACCTCTTTATTGAGACTTGGAACAGGACTGCCACAATTTTTGGGTCGGTGCCGGCCTGGCCCTTGGGTTCCTCAATGGTCACATACGGAAGATGCATCTGATTGACCTTTTGATGATTCAAATATAATTTTAAATACTACACATACGCCAGAACATACAAAGATGGCGGCATGTGAAGAGGAGTGACAGCAACCTCTGTAGATACACCCCTGGCTTCCATTCACTCCATGTGATCAGATAGGTAGAACCCCCAAATCCTATGATTGATATGGACCCCAGCGGCATCACTTGCAACTTATGGGCCCCAATGTAAAATCAGTAACAGGGCCCCATGTCTACTATGTGTCATTTATAATACTAGTGACTCCTAATGGGGCAGTGAATTCACCCCCTCTACAGTAACATCCCTGGAGAGAGAAACCTTATCATTACAACATTAGCAAAAAAGGGCCCAAGAGTAATGAGGGCACCAAAAAGAAATCCCCCCCTAGTTGGGTAGTAATGGAGTTCGCCAAAGCCAGGAAGGAGGGTTTGTGATGTCCCAGTATGGGATATACATCTCACAGTCCTATCAGCTTGAGTCCCTGCACATCCCCAGGGCTCACCTGCATTATACTATAATGTAATTAGTTGTATATTATGTGTGAAGGACCTTTGAATGGTCACATGGTTATTGATCACATGATGGTGGTTGTCACATGTTAAAGTCACATGTTTTGTTACCCAGAGAGCACCAGGTGACCAGATAACCCACAGCTAGCCTATGGGCTCCTTGCACAGTCCCCCTTTTGATGATTCAAATACTACACATACGCCAGAACATACAAAGATGGCGGCATGTGAAGAGGAGTGACAGCAACCTCTGTAGATACACCCCTGGCTTCCATTCACTCCATGTGATCAGATAGGTAGCACCCCTAAATCCTATGATTGATATGGACCCCAGCGGCATAACTTGCAATTTATGGGCCCCAATGTAAAATCAGTAACAGGGCCCCATGTCTACTATGTGCCATTTATAATACTAGTGACTTCTAATGGGGCAGAGAAGTCACCCCCCTCTACAGTAACATCCCCGGAGAGAGAAACCCCATCATTACAACATTAGCAAAAAAGGGTCCAAGAGTAATGAGGGCACCAAAAATAAATCCCCCACCTAGTTGGGTAGTAATGAAGTTCGCCAAAGCCGGGAAGGGGCACCATCTTCAGTTTTCTTATAGCAGCTCATTCTGTGAACCCCTGTATATACATCTATATTGTGCTGTCATTCTAGGTTTGGCGTATGTATTATTTATTGTATAAGGGATTGACGATTGATTGCCAATAAAGTTATTTTCAGTCAAAAAAAAATATTAAAAAATTAAAACACAACAAGGAATAAGCATCTGACAAATCTAAAATTTTAGGGTGATCAGCATATCCCCAACCATAATGTACCAACATATCCTAGACATAAAGAAGCTGTATGGGTTATATGCAGAAGGTGTCACAATAATCACAATAATAAGAAGAGCAAAAACCCCTAAACCCAAAAAATTATCTCCATTTATAAAATATTTTTATTTTATTTTATAGCACCAACATACAATACAGCACTTTACATCCACCTCTTTTAAAGGGGTTATCCATAGCTGCTATTTTCCAAAAATGGCGCCACTCTTATCTTCAGGATGTGTGTGGTATTACAAATCAGCTCCTTTCACTTTACTGGAAGTGAGTTGCAATACCACACACAAACTGAGGACAAGAGTGGCACTGTTTCTAAAAAAAAAAATTTTTATAATCCTGGATAACCCCTTTGAGGCTATGTTCAAACATAGAATTTTGGACAGAATTTGGGTCAGTATTTTTAACCAAAACAGCAGTTTTTTCTGTTATAGTTTTTCTCTGAATCTGTTCCACTCCTGATTTTGGTTAAAAAATACTGACCAAAATACTATGTGTGAACAGAGCCTTACCCTTGTAACTCCTGCTTGTGGAAAAGCTTGGTGACTAACAGTTTATTATCCATTTTATCTCCATGCAGCTTTCCTAAACTCCTGCATGAAATGTCGAACCCTTTTCCCAAAGATACAGAGGCATGACGGGACAGATATACAATTTTCAGCGTGCAGGAAAGCTGGGTATCAATCACTATGGTAACCGTGACAGAGGCCATATTGATTGTCACTCAGCTTTCCCAATAACTGATATGGCTAAGACTGAGCAGAATTTATTTTTTTCACAACTTGGCAGAAGAGGACGACTCAAGGACTTCTATTTACTAGGGAGTTTTTAGTAATATTTTTCAAAATTATTAGATTTATCGGGGACATAACATTTGCGTACGGCATTGGTCGTAACTCCGCAAACCTTATCTGACCTCAGTCGATGCACGGCACCGAAAGCTATAACCGTTAACCCTTTTCCGTTAGTCGTATGACGATCCACATAGATACATCTAATAGTAAGCAATGGGTAGGTAGGGTACGTAGACGATTAAACATTTCATTACATAAACCAATGGGTACAACCATGCACATAGTTAGTGGGGTCGGGACCAACAAGAATACTCTTCGCATAGGTATCCATTTCTATAGTTCTATCTGCAGAAAATATATATATATATATACATATATATATATATATATATATATATATATATATATATATATACATACACACACACAAACATATAAAGTAACATAATGGAATAGATTATTGCTTATTATAGGAACAGTATGCATTAAAGTCAGTGTTTCCCGAACACTGCCTCCAGATGTTGCAAAACTACAACTCCCAGCATGCCCGGACAGCCAACGGCTGTCCGGACATGCTGGGAGTTGTAGTTTTGGCAACAGGAACACAGATTAAAGTGCATGAACCAAAAATCTAGCAATACCTGCTCCCCTCGTAGGCCTCTCCTGTGTTCTCTCCATGTAGATTGCAAGCTGTTGAGCACAGGGGTGGGGGGCAGATACTAGGTACACAAGTTACCCCTCCATGTGTACTCCGTCGTTGTGTATGTTGGTGCTGGGTGGGGGGTGTGTACACGGAGGGGATCCCACAGGAGGGGGTGTGTATGTGTAATCTTTGTATGTCTATGCGTTCGAAAAAAAAAAAATAATAATTACAGTGTTTTATCCGGAATAATCCATGTGACCGTCAATACTTTAGTGTTTTAGGAGCGATATCGTTATGGAGGGCTAAGCGATAAAAAAAAGAAAAAAAAATTTGCCGTCCACCTCTGTGATCAATGGCTTCATGTGTGTGTCTCATGTAGCGTGTCGCTCAGAGCCTGCGTCCCCTCCGGGTGGTTACATAGATACGCGTGCATGTGTGTGTGTGTATGTGTACGTGTGTAAATCTATTTACGCCTCCATCCCAATCTCAGCTCCCGAATCTCTCTCTGGAAGGATCCAGAACAAGCGCAGCGGCACCCACCTAACAAAAGGAATTGGGGGGCGCAGGAGGCTGCGATTCCTCATGTGTTTTTTTTCTCTCGCTCCCTCTCTCTTTAGATTCCAGACCCCCTTTTTTCGGAAAGGAGACGTTCGCAATTATCCAGGGCCAAGCGGAACATCGCCGTGGGAGCCCCGGAGAATCATTGTGCCCGGTTGTTTCTGTGCTGGCTCAGGCCGAAAAGGGAAAAAAGGGGGTGCGCAAGAAACCAGCCACACGACAGAAAGAATAAAAAAAAAAAAAAGAAGAGAGAAAGCTTTTTTTTTTTTTTTTTGCTTTTTTTTTTTTTTTAATCCGTTGTGCAGTGAAAATCCCACAAAAGACGAAAAAAAATTTTTTTTCTACCTCCTCCCTCCCCCTCTCCTCTCCTCCTGAACTGCACCCTCCCTCCCCCACTCCTGCTGGTTACTCCCCTCTGCCTTGTCACCTCCCTCTCTTTCTCTGCGTCTCTCTGTCTGTCTAACCCTCCCTCTCTCACCTCTCTCTCTCTCGTACTCTCTTCCTTGAGATCTCTGAAAACAGGATGGGGGGGGTTATACACAGACAGGCGCATAGATAAGGGGGGGGGGGGGGTCCTGCAAAATGGGGTGTTTGGGGCCTTAGATATTTCATGTTGCCTCCAAATGTAAAAGGAGGGAGGAGAGAGAGGTCACAGCGACAGAAATGTTTTCATTCTCCCACTAGCTGTCTTTCTCTTCCCCCCTCCTCGCTTTTCGCTCCCCCCCTCCTGCTCTTCCTGTAATTTCTAACACAAAAGGGGGGGGGGGGGAGAGAATTTATCTGCAGGACTCGAAAGTAACTGTGTGCGTGCTAGGTAATGCATTGGATGTATGTGTGTGCTTGGTTCTAGCCTGTGTAAGGCCTCGTTCTCGACAAAATTCTGTAGTGGGTACATTGCTAAAAATGCATCAATTATTTAACTTTGCTATGCTACGGAAAAGTGTATTTTATCCATATAATGTCAAGTTTCTCAGGCCCCCTGCACACTCTATAGCAGTCATCCCCAAATGTAGCTTTTCGACATTGCAAAACTACAACTACCAGCACATGTGAAGTTGCTGTCAAGTTTCTGGGAGGGTCCCTCAATTACTGCCCAATTGTTGTAGCCCCTGCCAGGGCCAGATGAAGGCTGCCTGGAAGACGGAGCACTTCATTATGATGGGCCCCCCCGACAGTTCCCCCACATTAGGTTGGCAGTACAGTTCCCCCACATTAGGTTGGCAGTACAGTTCCCCCACATTAGGTTGGCAGTACAGTTCCCCCACATTAGGTTGGCAGTACAGTTCCCCCACATTAGGTACAGTATAGTTCCCTCCCCCACATTAGGTGCAGTACAGTTCCCTCACATTAGGTACAGTACAGTTCCCCCACATTAGGTACAGTATAGTTCCCCCACATTAGGTACAGTATAGTTCCCCCACATTAGGTACAGTATAGTTCCCCCACATTAGGTACAGTATAGTTCCCCCACATTAGGTACTGTATAGTTCCCCCACATTAGGTACTGTATAGTTCCCCACATTAGGTACAGTATAGTTCCCCCCACATTAGGTACAGTATAGTTCCCCACATTAGGTGCAGTACAGTTCCCCCACAGACATACAGCCTTCAGCCATATACAGTGTATGGCTGGAGGCTGTATGCCTGTTTGCCTCAGTGTTCCGACCACCGCTCCTCCGGTCCGGGGACACTTACCATGCGTGCACGTCCTCCTCACTGCTCAGCTCCGCTTTTCTCTTATGGGCGTCCCTGCGTGCGCTATCTCCCGGCGGCCCCTGTGCTTTTAAAGTTAACGCGTTGGCCGCTGCAGAGAGGTAACCGCCAGGACATCCTTGTGCCCTGAAAAGATTTTTCGGGACACAGGGACCCAGACTCCATGAGCGCCAATGATGATCTGGCTCTGGCCCCTACACCCCTTCAGATGTTAATGCTACCCCTGCACCCCTATAACAATGATCCCCCAGCAATCTCCCTGTGGCTCTTCAGTTGTTGCAAAACTACAACTCCTAGCATGCTACGATATTCTTCAGCCAAAACTGTTTGTATACACATAAAGGTGCTGTTAAGTATTTGGAGCCCTGAGAAGGCCCATCGATGACTAAGGAATAAAGGAATAAGCGCTCCATAGAGTAGTATTGTTTAAACCCTAATGGTGAGAAAGTGATGTAAATTAACTGCTCACCCTGGGTAGTTGTGTAGCCACATACACAACAATGGTAACAGCATGCAAGGTAGGTCGTCTGCTGCCCTCTGGTAGGTGTATGGCAATAGATTGTTTGGCTTCAAGGGAACCCAGCTCCACGGCGCTGATCGACCAGACAGGTGAGTAGGTAAAAGAGGGTTTATTGACCAGAAAACAACGTGTTTCGCTGCGCAAGCGCAGCGAAACGCGTTACATTCTGGTCAATAAACCCTCTTTTACCCACTCACCTGTCTGGTCGATCAGCGCCGTGGAGCCGGGTTCCCTTGAAGCCAAACAATCTATTGCCATCGATGATTAAGGTAGTGCTCTCCTCTTGTGGCACCACTGGTCCCCCCTCGGGTACTAGATGCAACACCCCTGCATCCACTATAGTAGTGATCCCTAACCTTTACCTCTACAGCTGTTGCACAACTACGCATGAACGCCCATCATGGGCTGGCATTTGCATATACAGTGATCACTCAAGTTACAATGGCCTCAGGTTACAATATTTTCATCATGATTTGAACAAAGTGGGCATTTCACTGCTAACACCCCTTAGTATATAAGTGAACATATAGTAGTGCCTCTGAAACAGTAGGGTCGGCGCTGCCACTAAGCAAACTAGGCAGCCACCCATGGCGCACTACCATCTAGAGCCCAACCTGCCGGCTTCCTCAGATTTAGCTGGCAGGATTTTGCCCACATCCCCCCCCCAGGCTGGTCCTCTAGTAGAGCTGTGGGGAAGACACAGTTGCCAAAGCCATGTTTAACCATAAACACTTCTTAAAGGAGAACTCCAGCCAAAACTAACGTATCCCCGATCCACAGGGTAGGGGATAAGAAGCTGATCGTGCTGGGGGGTTCAACCGACCCCCAAACGCAATCCCCAGAATGAGACTCTGCTGCAGATGGCACATGCTTAATTTGTTTCTATAGCAGCGCCGAAGAGACCCAAGTACAGCACTCGGGCTCGGCCTTTTGGCTAAGATAAAGTGTAGTATCTGTTCTTATCAGTTTCATGCCAGTGGCAGGCGACGCCGGTGTGGAGCTGGTGGGGATGGGTGTTGCATGGTGTTCCGGGGCTGGTTCAGAGGAATCAGCTTGACGGCTGCCCCGATGTGACCTGTTTCCTCCGGGTCTCGCCATGAGGCTGAGAAGGTCTAGAGCCGAGGAACTTTAGTGCCTCGGGGAGTGGTGACCCCCGAGGTGCCGAAACTCACTGGGAGGATGGACTCACTGAGTGGAAGCACGGGCACCATAAACTCTTCACCTTGGGGCACTCATCTCTTGATTCCCGGCCTTCTGGCTAGGATCAGAGACATTTTTTATAGATCCGGCCGGATGTCCAGGCAGTATATTTATTTCTTTTTTGTCACTGTGTCACTTTTTGCGTGTTGTGTCCACAGGATTTGTCAGGATGTGGAAGGCCTTCTGGTTGTCCCTCCTGGCGGTCTAGGGGAGGTGTGTGTGGCCATTAGGTTCTGCACCTCCCTGCAAACACCCCGGGTACTCCTGCATTGGCAGGGTACCGACCGTAATCGGCTCTGCGGGCAGATACCTTGGCTAACGCCAAGGGAGATGCCGGGAGTATTTGTGGTCCCTTAGTAGCTTCATCGAAAAGGGACATCGAACCTTGAGCCTCGCAGGTACCTTTTGGTCTAGAGGGGTAGGGTAAGGTTTGTTGGGGGGCCTCTCCTATCGGAGAAGGGCTTGTGATAGACCGCATCCTTTGTGCACCGCATCCTTTTTTTAGTGTAACACGTTTGCACTTTTTCTTGCACTTTGGGTGATTCGAGAGCACGTTCCTCAGCTCTAAGAAAAAAAAATAAAATAAGATCAAGTGTAGTATCTGTTCTTATCAGTTTCATGCCGGTGGCAGGCGTCACCGGTGTGGAGCTGGTAGGGATGGGTGTACCAGGACGTTCCAGGGCTGGTTCTGAGGAATCAGCTCTACGGCTGCCCCGATGTGACCTGTTTCCTCCGTGTCTCGCCATGAGGTTGGGGGGTCTAGAGCCAAGGTACTTTTGTGCCTCGGGGAGTGGTGACCCTGAGGTGCCGAAACTCACTGGGTGTTATAGTTCACTGAGTAAACACACTGCACCATATACTCTTCACCTTTAGCACTCACCTTTGGTATCCCGGCCTTCTGGCTAGGATCAGGGAAATTTTTATAGATCCGTCCGGATGACCGGGCAGTATATATCTGCACTCATCCAATTATTTATTATTTTTGTATGTCACTGTGCCACTTTGCGTGTTTTGTTTGTACACAGGATTTGTCAGGATGCGGTAGCCCTTCTGGGTGTCCCTCCTGGCGGTCTAGGGGAGGTGTGTGTGGCCATTCGGTTCCTCACCTCCCTGCAACCCCTGGGCATCTTGGCTTCGGTCAAGATGCCATCAGTATACGGCTCCTTGGCTGATACCTTGGATAACGCCTAGGTTAAAGCCA
The DNA here is from genome assembly GCF_029499605.1 of Hyla sarda. NCBI lineage: Eukaryota > Metazoa > Chordata > Amphibia > Anura > Hylidae > Hyla > Hyla sarda. The sequence continues at coordinate 29,397,549 of NC_079195.1, forward strand.
GGTCATTTGTGGCCCCTTAGTAGCTTCGGTGAAAAGGGGCATCGAACCTGGATCCTTGCAGGTGCCTTTTGGCCTGGAGGTGAAAGGTAGGTTTGTTGGGGGGCCTCTCTCCTGTTGGAGAAGGGCTTAGCGATCGACCGCATCCTTTGTGCACGTTTTTTAGTGTGACACATTTGCACTTTTTCTTGCACTTTGGGTGATAGAGAGCACGCGCCTCGGCTCTTAATAAAAAAAGAAATGAATGGAGTGCATGTTGTCTACCGGTAGACAACATGTGCTCCTCACTGACAGTCAGGGTCCCGTTACGGAGATCGCGGGGGGGTCCAGTGGTCAGACCCCTTGTGAACATCTACTCATCCCCTATTGTGTGGACAGGAAACTATCTACAGGATAACCCACCATCAGGGGGCAACACTGGTCATGGCAAACTACCTAAAGGGGGTAACATGTACAAGGAACCTATCTACAGAAGACCTATCTACAGGGGTCAACTATCTATTCAGAAACTATCTACATGGAGTAACTATCTACAGTGAATAACTATCTACTACTTATAGCAGGCCAAACATATCTACAGGGGGACCTGCCTTCATTGAAAACTGTATGCCAAACGATGCATCCGGTTGTGTCCATTTTGCATCCTGTACGGTTTTGTCAGTTTTTTTCCCCTACCCAAAATCATAGCCTACCACGGTTTTTGGTCCGGATGAAAAACCGTATTGAAACATATATCTTTTTTTTTTTTAACATGGGAGTCAATGGGAACGGTACAGAACCGTATGTGCGTACGGTTCCATCCGATTTGCACCATCCGGTTTTTGACTTTGCACAGATTTTTGGGTGGAATTTCAATCAAACAAGTGAAACTTTATTCAAAATGGAATAAAAAGTTAAAAACGTATACATTTTTTTCTTAAAAAACGGATGCAACCGGACATCATTTCTAAAACCAGGTTGAAATTTGTACACTCGTACAAATAGTTTACAGTTTAGTCAGGTTTTGAGGAATCAGTTTTTATCAAAAACCTGATACGGGAACTGTATTACAAAAACGTGGTGTGAACCCAGCCTTAGACAGTGTAGGTCAGTGGCTGTCTGGACATGCTGAGAGCTGTAGGTTTGCAACATCTGAAGGTCCACAGTTTGGAGACCACTAGTGCACGTCAATGAAACCGAGCAAACTCTTCACCGATGTTCAGATATGGGCCAGTATATGGCAGTATAATTTTTTTTTCAACTGTGGTGAATAGCATAGTCAACATGTCAGGAAACCCTATTCAGAGGTGGAAATTAAAATGAGAAAAAAAAACGGTTTGGCGAGGCGCTTCTCATTGTACGGTCGATAAAGAAGGACTCGAGTAGCACAGGACAATAAAAACTTTACTGGTGTAGCAGGGACAACGCGTTTCGGCATCCACTGATGCCTTCCTCAGGTCCACTTATAGTTCCCAGTTGTAGTATTTGCTATGCGCTGGGTTGCTGTAAAGGAGTCCTGTTGTGTTTCTGTGTCGTTCGGTCCTATTCAGAGGTATATATTGTCCATGTGACATAACAGAAGGACCAGCGCTAGTGGCGCCTAATGGCACCTGTCCTGTCTGTTGCTGGCACTGTATGGGGTCCTTGACTGGCATTGTATTTTTTTTTCTACTGGCACTCTGTGGTCTATAAGGATGGGACTATATAGGGCTGTTAGCATCTATGGCAGTGTTTCCCAACCAGGGTGCCTGCAGCTGTTGCAAAACTACAACTCCCAGCATGCCCGGACAGCCTTTGGCTGTCCGGGCATGCTGGAAGTTGTAGTTTTGCAACAGCTGGAGGCGCACTGGTTGGGAAACACTGATCTATGGTGACTGTAGCTGGGACTTTAATGGGTACCTGTCTGGCACTGTATAAGAGGAGTTCTATGGCTATATTGTATAAACTAGACAGAACATTTCAGCATCTCTTTTCTATTCTGAAAAATTATTGACAACATCAACGCACAATATGGTACAAAAGGCGCTTCTATATTTTTGTGAGGCTCTTGGCTGGCAATTTCATGGGGACACCTCTTTGTAAAAGATAGTGTTAAGATGGCACCGACTGTGAATGGTAATGTCATGGCAACACTGACTGTAACGTTGTAATGTTACAAGGGCACTGATAATGTTATGAACGCACTGTTACGAGGGTACTGATTGGTAAAGTTATGGAGGCAATGACTTACTGGTAATGTTATGGGGGCTCTGACTGTAAATGGTAATGTTATGGGGGCACTCAATGAATGGTAATATTATGGATGCATGGACTCTAAATGGTACTGTTATGGGAGCACTGATTGTGAATGATACTGTTACAGAGGCACTGACTGTGAATGGTAATGCTATAGGGGCACTGATTGTGAATAGTAATGTTATGGGGGAGCAGAATGTGAATAATAATGTTATGGGGAGCAGATTGTAAATGGTAATGTTATGGAAACACTGATTGTGAACAGTAATGTTATGAAGGCACTGAATGAACGGTGATATTATGGAGGCATTGAGTGTAAATGGTAATTTTATGGAGGCACTTACTGTAAATGGTAATGCTATAGGGGCACTGATTGTGAATAGTAATGTTATGGGGGAGCAGAATGTGAATAATAATGTTCAGGGGAGCAGATTGTAAATGGTAATGTTATGGAAACACTGATTGTGAACAGTAATGTTATGAAGGCACTGAATGAACGGTGATATTATGGAGGCATTGAGTGTAAATGGTAATTTTATGGAGGCACTTACTGTAAATGGTAATGCTATAGGGGCACTGATTGTGAATGGTGATGTTACAAGGGCCATGATTGTGAATTGTAATATTATAGGGAAACTGATTGTGAATAGTAATGTTATGGAGGCACTAACTGAATGGTAATGTTATGAGGGGTACTGACTGAATGGTAATGTTATAGGGGAACTAATTGCAAATTGTAATGTTACAGAGACACTAACTGTGAATGGTGATGTAATGGGGGCACTGAATGAATAGTAATATTATGAAGGCATTGATTGAATCATAATGTAACAGAGCACTGATTGTGAATGGTAATGTTACAGGGGCACTTACTGTGAATAGTAATGTGTTGGAGGCACTTACTGTTTATAGTACTGTTACAGGAGAGCTATTTGTAAATGGTAATGTTATGGAGGCCCTGTCTCTAAATGGTAACGAACACCAACTGTGAGTGATAATGTTACAGGGGCACTGATTGTCAATGGTAATGTTATGGAGGCATTGACTGTAATGGCAACGTTACAGGGACACTTACTGTAAATGATAATGTTACGGCAGCACTGATTACGAATGGTAAAGTTATCGAGGCACTGGCCTTGGTTGGCAATTTTACGGAGGCACTGACTGAATGGTAATATTATGGGGGGGACCAATTATAGCCAGCAACGCCACCTAGGCTATATAGGTAAGAAGGTAGTAGGTATAGACACTAAAGTGTTGCAGCGGTGACAGCTGTTTCACGCCTTTTTGCAGAGGCATCGACTGCGGTTGCAGATGTTATGGAGGCACTGAGCGATGCTGGGCTTGATATGGAAAAGGTCTTTTTTTTTTTTTTTTACCATGCAAGGGGCAAAAACAATCATATAATGCAGTAGTGAAAATGTAAACACATAGCGGGAGATTTATCAAAACCTGTGGAGAGGCAAAGTTGCCCTGTTGCCCATAGCAACCAATCCGATGGCTTCTTTCATTTTTCACAGGCCTTGTTAAGAATGAAAGAAGCGATCTGATTGGTTGCTATGGGCAACTTTGCTACTCCACAGGTTTTGATAAATCTCCCCCTATATAAAGACTCAGCAATGAGGCAGAAGAAGGGGCACCCATCCTGCTCCCCCTCAGCCCACTACTAGCATTTACATACACTGTTCCTATGATGTATATGTATTTTAACACACTGTCAGCTCATATATATATATATAGTGTCACCCTGACTAGGCCCCTGGCCGTCCTCCTGCCCCCCCTCCCTGCCGCCGACGTCTTCACAGTGCGGCACGTGGGGTCTACAGAAAATGGATGAGAGATATGTGCGCCCCTCCCCCCATGACTGTAACACTGATATAAACGTCTGCGATAGCTTCCTATTCATCTGTAGTAGGTTAGGCTAGTGTTTCCCAACCAAGGTGGCTTCAGCTGTTGCAAAACTACAACTCTCAGCATGCCCGGACAACCGAAGGAATGCTGGGAGCTGTAGTTTTGAAACAGCTGGAGGCACCCTGGTTGGGAAACACTGTCTTAGGCCTTTATTCTATGGTTCTTATTACACTTTATATGCGGTATAAGGGTGCGTTCCCACCTGGCGTATACGCAGCATATATATTTCACGCGTATTCGTGCTCACTATACCCACAGGACTTTCCGGCGGCAGCCCTATGCGTGTAGTGAGTTTTAGAGGCGGGGCCGTGTGCTGGCGTGACTGTGACGCGCGGCTCCGCCTCCAAAACTCACTACACATATAGGGCTGCCGCCGGTTAGCCCTGTGTGTTTAGTGAGCAAGGAATACGCAGCGTATTTCCCGCTGCTGCCGTAAATTTTGCGCAGCGTGAAATATATACGCTGCGTATACGTTAGGTAGGAACGGACCCTTAATCATGGGTTCTGTGTAAATAATTCTTAAAGGGGTACTCCGCTGTGCAGCGTTTGGAACAAACTGTTCCGAACACTGGAGCCGGGAGCTCGTGACGTCATAGCCCCGCCCCCTCGTGATGTCTCGTCCTGCCCCCTCAATGCAAGTCTATGTCACGCCCCCTCCCATAGACATTGCATTGAGGGGGTGGGGCTGTGACATCACAAGCTCCCGGCGCCGGCTCCAGCGTTCGGAACAGTTTGTTCCAAACGCCGAGAAGAGGAGTACCCCTTTAATCTTATGTAAAGGACATATCCAGTGCTGAAAAGCCTATCCCCTATTCTAAGAATAGGGGATAAGTTTCAGATCGCGGGGGGGTCTGACCGCTGGGGCCCCGTGCGATCTCCTGTACAGGGCCCCGGCTCGCTGGCCAGATATCGCGTGTTGACCACCGCACAAAGCAGCGGCCGATATGCCCCCTCAATACAACTCAATACAACTATGGCAATCTCCGGCTCTGCCATAGCGCAGTATTGAGGGGGCATATCGGCCGTGGATTCGTGCGGTGGTCAACACGCGATATCTGGCCAGCGAGCCGGGGCCCTGTACAGGAGATCGCACGGGGCCCCAGCGGTCAGACCCCCCCCGCGATCTGAAACTTATCCCCTATCCTGAGGAAAGGGGATAAGTTTTTTAGCACTAGACTACCCCTTTAATGCCTTAAGACCTCTGCTTGCTGTCAGTGAAGAGGAATATTCAAATTGACGTGTAATTACTTTTTGTGTTCATAAAAGGCTCCAAAAGACGCAACCTTTAGGTATGAGAGCGTATTAGATGCTCGACCAGGAATAAATCAGCGGGTGCTATAACTACTTAGAAGGTGCGCCATGGTCATGACCGCGTGGCGCCTCTCAGGCCAAGGAGCTAATTCATTTACATATAGATAGCGCTTGGAACCAGAATGCACAATGAAGGTTTAGCAGCTGCAATAAGGTCAGCTGATGGATTCCCTATGGAGCATTCGCAGATTCCCTTAAGATTTATGGTGTTTAAATTAAATGAATTAAATACGTTCTTTTCCTGTATGGCTGCCTTTACACGTATTATATGGAACTATAATGGAGAGATTTGCACATATTTCAGTGTTTTGGACCCAACCCCATTCATATAACATTGACTAAATACTGACCAAAATGTGACCTGTTGTTTTCAATGAGACTCTGCAGCACTGTACACAATTTTTGCAACGGAATATTCTGCTGTGAAAATCATAATGAACATAATCTGAGTAATCCGATTGGAAATGCATTGCCGTCAATGGAGATGCAGTCAATGGGGATGACACTTAGAAACCTAAGGGTGGATTCACATGTACTTCTGAAATTTCAGTTGTGGAATCCGTAACAAATGGGCTCTAAACGGATGCCGGGTGCAGCAGGGAGATAGCGGGAGTCCCCAGCAGGGGGACCCCACGATCAGACATCTTATCCCCTATTCTTTGGATAGGGGATGAAATGTCGAGGGACAGAGTACCCCTTTAAAGCCCATTTGTTATTGAGCTGTCATAGGACAATTAGGAAAACAAATATTTACTTACTGTAATTTTCATTTCTTGAAGTATGTGGGCAGCACAATAACAATGGTTAAAGCCTATTTGCCATTGTGCTGCTGTAGGAATGATAAAGAAAACAAAAATTTTGTGCTGTAGGACGATAAGGGAAAAAAACTGTATTACTGATATTTTTATTTCCAGGAGTCCGTAGGCACCACAATAACAAATGGGCTTTTAACTGGGGTTTTAGCTGACTGTTCACACACAGTGGACAATTATCTGACACATATCTGTTGGTTTGTGGCATTAGGAGAGATTTGTTAAAGGGGTACTCCACTGGAAAACTTTTTTTTTTTTTTTTTTTTTTTAAATCAACTGATGACAGAAAGTTAATCAAATTTGTAAATTACTTCTATTAAAAAATCTTAATCCTGCTGTATGCTCCACAGACGTTCCTTTCTTTTTGAATTTCCTTACTGTTTGACCCCAGTGCTCTCTGCTGACACCTCTGTTCATGTCAGGAACTGTCCAGAGCAGGATATGTTTGCAATGGGGATTTGCTCCTACTCTGGACAGTTCCTAAAATGGACACAGGTGTCAGCAGAGAGCACTGTGATCAGACAGAAAGCAAGTACTGTACAGCAGCGGATAAGTACTGAAAGGATTGGGATTTTGTAATAGAAGTCATTTACAGATCTGTTTAACTTCCTGACATCAGTTGATTTAAAATAAATAAATGTTTTACAGCGTAGTACCCCTTTAACCTCTTAAGGACCAGGCCAATTTTCACTGTAGGACCAGAGCGTTTTTTGCACATCTGACCACTTTCACTTTAAGCATTAATTACTCTGGGATGCTTTTACTTTTCATTCTGATTCTGAGACTGTTTTTTTGTAACGTATTCTACTTTATGTTAGTGGTAAAATTTAGTCAATACTTGCATCATTTCTTGGTGAAAAATTCCAAAATTTGATGAAAAAATTGAAAATTTTTCTAACTTTGAAGCTCTCTGCTTGTAAGGAAAATAAACATTCCAAATAAATTATATTTTGATTCACAAATACAATATGTCTACTTTATGTTTGCATCATAAAGTTGACATGTTTTAACTTTTGGAAAACAAAAGCAGCAATTTTCCAATTTTTCACAAAATTTTCAAAATCTGAATTTTTCATGGACCAGTTCAGGTTTGAAGTGGATTTGAAGGGCCTTCCTATTAGAAATACCCCACAAATGACCCCATTATAAAAACTGCAACCCTCAAAGTATTCAAAATGACATTCAGTAAGTGTGTTAACCCTTTAGGTGTTTCACAGGAATAACAGAAAATAAAGGAGAAAATTCAAAATCTTCATTTTTTTACACTCGCATGTTCTTGTAGACCCAGTTTTTAAATTTTTACAAGAGGTAAAAGGAGAAAAAGCCTCTCAAAATTTGTAACCCAATTTCTCTCGAGTAAGGAAATACCTCATATGTGTATGTCAAGTGTTCCGCAGGCGCAGTAGAGAGCACAGAAGGGAAGGAATGACAATGGGATTTTGGAGAGTGAGTTTTTCTGAAATGATTTTTGGGGGGCATGTCCCATTTAGGAAGCCGCTATGGTGCCAGAACAGCAGAAAAACCCCCACATGGCATACCATTTTGGAAACTACACCCCTCAAGGCACGTAACATGGGGTCCAGTGAGCCTTAATACCCCACAGGTGTTTGACGACTTTTCGTTAAATTCGGATGTGTAAATGAAAAAAAAAATTTTTTCACTAAAGTGCAGTTTTTTCCCCAAATTTATCATTTTTATAAAGCATAATGGGAGAAAATGCCCCCCAAAATGTGTAACCCCATCTCTTCTGAGTATGGAAATACCCCCCCCCCCCCGTTATGACGTAAAATGCTCTGCGGGCGAACTACAATGCTCAGAAGAGAAGGAGTCACATTTGTCTTTTAAAAAGTAAATTTTGCTGAAATGGTTTTTAGGAGGCATGTCGCATTTAGGAAGCCCCTATGGTGCCAGAACAAACAAAAAAACACATGGCATACTATTTTGCAAACTACACCCCTCAAGGAACGTAACAAGGGGTATAGTGAGCCTTAACACCTCACAAGTATTTCACGACTTTTTGTTAAATTTGGATATGTAAATGAAAAAAACATTTTTTTTCACTAAAATGCTGTTTTTTCCCCCCAAATGTTTAATTTTTACAAGGGGTAATAGGAGAAAATTACCCCCAACATTTGTAACCCCATTTCCTCTGAGTATGGAAATACCCCATGTGTGGATGTCAAGTGCTCTGCTGGCGCACTACAATGCTCAGAAGAGGAAGAGCGCCATTGAGCTTTTGGAAAGGGAATTTGTTTGGAATGGAAGTCAGGGGCCAAGTGCGTTTACAAAGCCCCCCGTGGTGCCAGAACAGTGGACCCCATTTTGGAAACTACACCCCTCACGGAATGTAATAAGGGGTGCAGTGAGTATTTACACCCCACTGGCATTTGACAGATCTTTGGTACAGTGGGCTGAGCAAATGAAAAATTACACTTTTCATTTTCACGGACCACTGTTCCAAAAATCTGTCAGACACCTGTGGGGCGTAAATGCTCACTGAACCCCTTATTACATTATGTGAGGGGTGTAGTTTCCAAAATGGGGTCACATGTGGGAGGGGTCCATTGTTCTGGCACTATGGGGGCTTTGTAAACACACGTGGCCTCCAATTCCAGACAAATTTTCTCTTCAAAATCCCAATGACGCTCACTCTCTTCTGAGCATTGTAGTTCGCCCGCAGAGCAATTTACATCCACATATGGGGTATGTTCTTACTCAGAAGAAATGGGGCTACAAATTTTGGGGGGCTTTTTTCCTATTTTCCCTTGTGAAAATGAAAAATTTAGGGTAACACCAGCATTTTAGTGAAATATTAAATTATTTTAATTTTCCCATCCAAATTTAATGAAAATTCGTCAAACACCTGTGGGGTGTTAAGGCTCACTATACCCCTTGTTACGTTCCGTGAGGGGTGTAGTTTCCAAAATGGGGTCACATGTGGGTATTTATTTTTTTGCGTTTCTGTTAGAACCGCTGTAAAATCAGCCACCCCTGTACAAATGACCAATTTAGGCCTCAAATGTACATAGTGCGCTCTCACTCCTGAGCCTTGTTGTGCGCCCGCAGAGCATTTTACATTCACATATGGGGTATTTCCTTACTCAGGAGAAATTGCGTTACAAATTTTGGGGGTCTTTTTTTCCTTTTACCTCTTGTGAAAATAAAAAGTAAAGGGCAACACCAGCATGTTAGTGTAAAATATATATTTTTTTACACTAACAGGCTGGTGTAGACCCCAACTTTTCCTTTTCATAAGGGGTAAAAGGAGAAAAAGCACCCCAAAATATGTAGTGTAATTTCTCCCGAGTACGGAAATACCCCATATGTGGCCCTAAACTGTTACCTTGAACTACGACAGGGCTCTGAAGTGAGGGAGCTCCATGCGCATTTGAGGACTAAATTAGGGATTGCATAGGGCTGGACGTAGGAGTATTCAACGCCAGTGATTCCCAAACAGGGTACCTCCAGCTGTTGCTAAACTCCCAGCATGCCTGGACAGTCAGTGGCTGTCCTGAAATGCTGGGAGTTGTTGTTTTGCAACAGCTGGAGGCTCCATTTTGGAAACACTACCATACAATACGTTTTTCATTTTTATTGGTGGGAGGTGGGGGGGGTACAGTGTAAGGGTGTATACATGTAGTGTTTTACCCTTTATTATGTGTTAGCGTAGTCTAGCGTAGTGTTTTTAGGGTACATTTGCACTGGCGGCGGTTTACAGTGAGTTTACCGCTAAGCAGGAACCTTACTGTAAACCTGCCTGTGTGAATGTACCTGTACATTCACATGGGGGGGGGGGGGGGGCAAACCTCCAGCTGTTTCAAAACTACAACTCCCAGCATGTACTGACAGGGAGTTGTACTTTTGCAACAGCTGGAGGCACACTGGTTGGAAAACCTTCAGTTAGGTTCTGTTACCTAACTCAGTATTTTCCAACAAGTGTGCCTCCAGCTGTTGCAAAACTACAACTCCCGGCATGAACTGATCGCCGAAGTGCATGCTGGGCGATGTAGTTATGCAACAGCTGGAAGTACGCAACTACAACTCCCAGCATGCCGAGACAGCTGTGTGGGCATGCTGGGATTTGCAGTTTTGCAACATCTGGAGGACTACAGTTTGAGACCACTGCACAGTGATCTCCAAACTGTGGCCCTCCAGATGTTGCAAAACTACAAATCCCAGCATGCCACACAGCAAATAGCTGCTGGGCATGCTGGGAGTTGTAGTTTTGCAACATCTGGAGGGCTACAGTTGAGATCACTGTATCACAGATCACAGATGTTGCTAGGCAACTCACCAGCTTCCGTAGGATCCAGGGAGCCAGCCGCACGACATCGCCGCCTGCCAATCTCCGACACCGATCGTCGCCCGGGGCCTCGCTCGCAGGGTAAGTGGACTTTGTCGCCGGTCCCCTTCGGTTTCGCCGTTCTGCCCCGCCTATTGTGGGTGGGCAGAATGGGGAAACCGAAAGTTAACCCCCCCACCCCCGATCTGCTATTGGTCGTCGCATCTATATGACCAATAGCAGGGATAGGAGGGGTGGCACCCCGGCCACCTCACTCCTATGCCTTTAGGGGGATCGTAGGTGTCTTGGACAACCGCGATCCCCCTTATTTTCCAGGTCACCATAGACCCGTATAACCCGGAATAGCCGCAAATCGCAAATGTGAATTCACTTGCGATTTGCGGCCGGCATTTGCACGGGGTGCCTGCTGATCGATATCAGCAGTCACCCCGGTCCGGTCCCCGCCACACGGGCGTACAGGTACCAGTACCAGTGGTTAAAGCCTTGTGCAGACCCCCCCGTCACACCGTTACATGGGCCGTTGGGAAGCTGCTCTGAACACTGCCATCACTTTGCCACAGTGGCGGGTCATATGGGAGAGGGCTTCCAAGGCCTCCATTTGCATATATAAGGCTTATAAGGAAACTCAGTATAAACTGATTATGGGTTGGTATCACACTCCGGAGTTATTAAATAGATTGAACCCTGACATCCCTCCTCAATGCTGGCGTTGTGGGGTGGGGTTGGGTACGGTGCTTCATATTTTTTGGTCCTGTCCTCTCCTAATAGACTACTGGAAAATAGTGCAGCGTTTATTATTTGATACCCTGGGTGTGTTGGTTCCTTTGGACCCTCTGACTTACCTTCTTCACCTATCTCCTCCTACTCTCTCTAATAAGCCGTTTAAGCTATTTATGCATATAGCCTTGGCTGCTAAAACTTTGGTGGCAAAGTGCTGGAAGAGGACCCTTCCTCCCTCCCTCGATCGCTCCACCCATTGAAGCAGACAGGCTCCCTGTCATCAGTTGACTAGTGAGTCAGGTCTCGGCCGCATTGCAACCTGGAAAAAATCTGAGACAACAGTCATTTTGTATGCTGTGAAAAATTAATATTGGGGTGAAAATCATGTAAAAATTGTGAGAAAACCGTCACACACTGGTACAGACACTTTATTATGAACCACACTAATAAGAGTCAAATAAAATTAAAAAAAATCCTGGAACACCCCTTTATATAGGCAAGTGGGTGTTACCAGTTGGGGGCATGTCCTTGCACTGTCTGGCCCTACCCAATCAAGGCTGACAGTGCAGGGACACAGCCCCAACTGGTAACACCTAGCAGAGGAAACGGCACGACGCAGAGCTATACGAAAAGATGTTCCAGAGTTGGTATTTCATGGGGAATACAAGTATTTGCTAAAACAAGCAGGTCAGGAGAGGGCACCTACCTGCTTTGTATTTAGGTGTGTGAATTTTTAGCAAAGAATTTTTTAGTGAACTTACACTGCAACACCGTGGGGGAGATTTATCAAAACCTGTCCTGAAGAAAAGTTTCTGAGTTGTCCATAGCAACCAATCAGATCGCTTCTTTCATTTTTCAGAGGCCTAAAGTTGCTGAGTTGCCCATAGCAACCAATCAGATCGCTGCTTTCATTTTTCAGAGGCCTAAAGTTGCTGAGTTGCCCATAGCAACCAATCAGATCGTTTCTTTCATTTTTCAGAGGCCTAAAGTTGGCGAGTTGCCCATAGCAACCAATCAGATCACTTCTTTCATTTTTCAGAGGCCTAAAGTTGCTGAGTTGCCCATAGCAACCAATCAGATGGCTTCTTTAATTTTTCAGAGGCCTAAAGTTGCTGAGTTGCCCATAGCAACCAATCAGATCGCTTCTTTCTTTTTTCAGAGGTCTAAAGTTGCCGAGTTGCCCATAGCAACCAATCAGATCACTTCTTTCATTTTTCAGAGGCCTAAAGTTGCTGAGTTGCCCATAGCAGCCAATCAGATGGCTTCTTTAATTTTTCAGAGGCCTAAAGTTGCTGTAACCAATCAGATCGCTTCTTTCATTTTTCAGAGGCCTCTGAAAAATGAAAGGAGCGATCTGATTGGTTGCTATGGGCAACTCATCAACTTTAGGCCTCTGGACAGGTTTTTGATAAATCTCCCCCCGCCCCCTCCTCGCCATTGTTTATCCAGAGTCAGTGACGTACATAGAAAAACTTCACAAAAGTTTACATAGGCTTTCTGTTCTGATTTTTACTTTATGCTTTCCATGCCCTATCGGTGAGTACCCCATCCATTAATTTGCTGACAATACAGTTCCTTTTCCCAGGATTAGGATATCTAATGATTGGTTTTGAAGTCAGCCCATAAAGGGGTATTCTACTAGACCTTGTGTCACAGTTTAGGCCCACTGGAGGATCCAGGGCCATTCTGACCATGTTTACATGCAATGTGCGAATGTACCCCAATAGGGAGATCCCTAGAACGCCTGCAAAACATGTGCACCCACGCCACTAAAGGAAGTTGGTTTCATATGTACTTATATTATTCATCGCAAGCTCGAGACACTCTGATGGTACAGTTTATATAATTGGCACCGTCCTGTCGCTGACACTACTGTTTATAGGGAGCCCTCTGCTGGCACCAATGATGAAATTACTATGAGATCCTATAAAGGTATGGCTGTCATTATTGGTGTATGGTCCGCACTTGTGGCATTGATTTTGGAGAATTATGTGTAGTCTAAATCACCCTTTCTGATTAAAGGGGTACTCCAGTGGAAATTTTTTTTTTAAACATCAACTGATGCCAGAAAGTTAAAGTGGCACTCCCCTGGAAAACATTTTTTTAAATCAACTGGTGCCAAACATATTTGAAAATTACTTCTTTAAAAAAATCTTAATTCTTCCAGTACTTATCAGCTGCTAACATACCCCATATGTGAATTTAAAGTGCTCTGCGGGCGAACTACAATGCTCAGAAGAGAGGGAGCGCCATTGGGATTTTGAAGAGAAAATTTGTCTGGAATTGAAGGCCACATGTGTTTACAAAGCCCCCATAGTGCGAGAACAATGGACCCCCGACACATGTGACCCCATTTTGGAAACTACTCTGGACAGTTACTAAAATGAACAGAGGTGTCAGCAAAGAGCACTGTGGTCAGACAGAAAAGAAATTCAAAGAGAAAATAACTTCCTCAGGAACATAAAGCAGCTGATAAGTACTGGAAGGATTAAGATTTTTAAATAGAAGTAATTTACATATCTGTTTAACGTTCTGGCACCAGTTGATTTAAAAAAATGTTTTCTTCTATTGTCTTAAAATGTTTTAATGACTTCTATTAAAATATCTTAATCCTTCCAGTACTTATCAGCTGCTGTATGCTCCAGAGGTAGTGGAGTTATTTTCTGTCTGACCACAGTGCTCTCTGTTGACACCTGTGTCCGTTTCAGGAACTGTCCAGAGAAGGAGCAAATCCCCAAACCTCTCCTGCTCTGGACAGTTCCTGTCATGGACAGAGGTGTCAGCAGAGAGCACAGCGGTCAGACTGGAAAGAGCTACACAACTTCCTCTGGAGCATACAGATCTTTTTAACTTTCTGGAGTACCCCTTTAAGGCTATGTTCACACAGCGGAATGTCTGTGCAGAATTCCTCAGGAATATTCAGCACAGGCATTCCGCTGCAGCCCAGAGCCCATTGATTTCAATGGGATTCTGCTGCACTGTTCATATGTTGGAATTTCCACGGCAGAAACATCTGCAGATTCGGGCAGTCACAAAAAGAATTTTCTAGAGTGAATATACATGTCTTTTCTTTTTGCGGATTTCGCTTGAAAATGCACTGGCATCTAGGAGAAGGTGCATTTCCAAGCAGTCCTAGCGCCCGCTGGATTATTCAAATGTGCGGAATGTCCGCAGGTGTTTATCTGTACGGATATTCCGCACATTTTATGCCACGTGAACATGGCCTAAGGCTATGTCACACAGTGAAAATTCTATTATTCTGCACAAATTCTCTTCTGCAAAGCTTGCTGCAGAATTTTTGCAGTTTTGCAGAATTTGGGCGTCATTTCTGTGTGCTGAAAACACAAAATTATGAATCAATTCAAAGCCCCATTGAGTTGGGATTCTGCAAAATTTAAAGGGGTACTCCCGTGGAAAACTTTTTTTTTTTTTTTAAATGAACTGGTGCCAGGAAGTTAAACAGATTTGTTAATGACTTCTATTAAAAAATCTTTACCCTTCCAGTACTTCTTAGCAGCTGTATGCTACAGAGGAAATAATTTGCTTTTTGAATTTCTTTTTTGTCTTGTCCACAGTGCTCGCTGCTGACACCTGATGCCCGTATCAGGAACTGTCCAGAGCAGCATAGGTTTGCTATGGGGATTTTCTCTTGCTCTGGACAGTTCCTGATACGGGCATCAGGTGTTATCAGCAGAGAGCACTTTGGACAAGACAAAAAATAAATTCAAAAAGCAAAGAGTTTCCTCTGTAGCATACAGCTGCTAAAAAGTGCTGGAAGGGTAAAGATTTTTTAATAGAAGTAACTTACAAATCTGTTTAACTTTCTGGCACCAGTTGTTAAAAAAATAAATAAAAAATTCCACCGGAGTACTCCTTTAAAGGGTACCTTTCATCAAAAATATTATATTGATATATTATAGATTAATGTATGCAGAATAACTTTCCAATAGCATGTTATTAAAAAATATGCTTCTTTCTATTACATTTTCCACTTTGAAAAAATGACCACTAGGGGTCTCCCTACCAGTCCTTTTTTTTAAATAGATTTCAGACTCATGCTGGAGTCCTAAATCTCAGACTGCAGCCGGGACACAGACAAGCACAGCACTGCTCCCTGGCAGTGAACAGTGCTGAGTTTGTCTGTGTTCCAGCTTTAGGACTCCAGCATGAGTCTGAAATCTATAAAAAAAAAAAAAAAGGACTGGTAGGGAGACCCCTAGTGGTCATTTTTCAAAGTGGAAACTTAAATAGAAAGAAGCATATTTTTTTTAATAACATTTAATAACATTCCAAGCATACATTAATCTATAATATATCAAAAGTTTTTTTGATGATAGGTACCCTTTAAACATATGTTCAATGTTTTTTAGCAGAATCTGGAAAGTAGAATTCCTGCAGCGGAAATTCTGCTATGTGAATGGGACGGCGGTATCCCCATTCAATTCAATGCGCAGTAAATTTCCAAGCACAATTTTCCGGCGGAATTCTGCACATAAATTCTGCAGTGTGAACACAGCCAAAACTAAATATTAGGGGAAATTTATCAAAACCTGTGTAGAGGAAGAGTGGTGCAATTGCCAATAGCAACCAATCAGATTGCTTCTTTCATGTTTCAGAGGCTTCCTTAAAAATAAAAGAAGCATTCTGATTGGTTGCTATTGGCAACTGCCCCCCACTCTTCTACCCCCATTGTTTACCTACTATGCATTGTGAATCAATACATGTACAACCCTTACTGAGTGCTATATGATATGGGAATGGGAACACTGCTGTAGATCAGTGTTTTCCAAACAGGGTGTCTCCAGCTGTTGCAAAACTACAACTCCCAGCATGCCCGGACAGCCGTTGGCTGTCCGGGCATGCTGGGAGTTGTAGTTTTGCAACAGTGTGAGACACACTGTTTGGAAAACACTGCCGTAGATCTTAGTAGCAAAATAACTTGTGCAGAGAGACTCGCAGTGTTCCTTTTTAGACAGCAGGTGGCGATGTTAAATTATAAAAGCACTTGAGGGGACAAATAAAGACGTAAGACTATGCAATGGATGAGCGGCTAAAGCTGGTGCTGATGTGGTAAAGCGGCTAACCCCAATGGGAGGTATAGAGTGAAGGTGACAAAATGGCCATGCTCTCGAGGACGCACGTATACAAGGAGTTGTAGTTCTACATCAGTGTTTCTCAATCAGGGTGTGCCTCCAGCTGTTGAAAAACTACAACTCCAAGCCTGCCTGGACAGCCTTTGGCTGTCTGGGGTTGCTGGGAGTTGTAGTTTTGAAACAGCTGGAGACACACTAGTTTTGAAATAGCTGGAGGCACACTGAGTTTTGAAACAGCTGGAGGCACACTATAGTTTTGAAATAGCTGGAGGCACACTGAGTTTTGAAACAGCTGGAGGCACACTGATTTGTTTTGAAACAGCTGGAGGCACACTGTAGTTTTGAAACAGCTGGAGGCACACTGTAGTTTTGAAACAGCTGGAGGCACACTGATTTTTAAACAGCTGGAGGCACACATGCTGGGAGTTGTCGTTTTGAACAGCTGGAGGCACACTGTTCTACACAGCAAGTAAAAAAGATGCAAATGATTATCTGAGCATAGAAGTTGAACCTTTTACGAATACAAATCGTAATTAGATGTCAGTTTGAATATTCCTCTTTACTGACAGAAAGCAGAGATCTTAGAATTGATAAGGCATTAAATAGGATTAGGAATTATTATTATGGAATCCATCATTTATGCCGCATTTTGAGGTCACGGTGTAATAAGAAACATGAAATTAAAGGGGTAACAAGGAAAAAACTTTTAAACTTTTTTACATCAACTGGCTCCAGAAAGTTAAACAGATTTGTAAATTACTTCTATAAAAAAAAAATCTTAATCTTTTCAGTACTTATGGGCTGCTGAAGTTGAGTTGTTCTTTTCTGTCTAAGTGCTCTCTGATGACACCTGTCTCGGGAACTGTCCAGAGTAGAAGCAAATCCCCATAGCAAACCTCTCCTACTCTGTGCAGTTCCCGAGACAAGCAGAGATGTCAGCAGAGAGCACTGTTGCCAGAGGGAAAAGAACAACTCAACTTCAGCAGCTGATAATTATTGGAAGGATTAAGATTTTTTTAATAAAAGAAATTTACAAATCCGTTTAACTTTCTGGAGCCAGTTGATATATAAATAAAAGTTTTTTTCCTTGATAACCCCTTTAAGGCCTAAGGCAGGGTTTCAAAACCAGGGTGCCTCCCGCTGTTGCAAAACTACAACTCCCAGCATGCCCGGACAGCCGTTGGCTGTCCGGGCATGCTGGGAGTTGTAGTTTTTCAACAGCTAGAGGCACCCTGATTTGGAAACACTGTTCTACATAGCAAGTAAAAAGGTGCAAATGATTGTCTGTGCGGTAGTATATGTCCATAGACATACACTATCAGAGCAAGAAGGCCCCAAATGTAAGAGTCAGCGCACAGAACCAAGGATACATGCAACAAAATAAACTGACACAAGTGATAGAAATACATGTCCATTTACTTATAGTTTTGCTGTAAATGAAAATAAAAAAGAGAACTAATGTCCCCCAGACACCTGCGAAGGATTGCAATACAAAAGCTGGTACCTGCAGAGCACTACCTGAGAGGGTCCGGGATAATACAGGGGGGGGTGAGCTTTCCTTATCAGGATATTGTAGGTCAGCCTCTTGTGGAACCTGCACAGTAGAGCAGGATAGACTCCCACCTTTTAGCACCTGCAGAGTATTGAGGCTCAAACCAAACAACAGCAAGACATGATCCCTGCTCATGGCACCTGCAAAGTTTAAATGGAGATATCTTTTTTCAGAGTATTGCATAGGCATAGTACAGTGATCCCTCAACTTACAATGGATAGTTTCAATATACAATGGTCTTTTCTGGACTATTGTAACTTGAAACCAGACTCCCCATACAATGCTACAGACAGTCCAGATCTGTGAAACGTGTTAATGGCCGGAAGATCTGACCAATCAGAATGGGCATTCACTGGTAAAACCCCTGTATTACTGAAGTGCATGCACTGACTGGCTGTCTGGTAGCGCCCCCTACAGTACAGGGAGGTATTACATGTTCTGTACTACTCTTTACCTGTATTACTGAAGTGTATGCACTGACTGGCTGTCTGGTAGCGCCCCCTACAGTACAGGGAGGTGTTACATGTTCTGTACTCTTTACCTGTATTACTGAAGTGTATGCACTGACTGGTGTCTGGTAGCACCCCCTACAGTACAGGGAGGTGTTACATGTTCTGTACTCTTTACCTGTATTACTGAAGTGTATGCACTGACTGGTGTCTGGTAGCGCCCCCTACAGTACAGGGAGGTATTACATGTTCTGTACTACTCTTTACCTGTATTACTGAAGTGTATGCACTGACTGGTGTCTGGTAGCGCCCCCCTACAGTACAGGAAGGTACTACATGTTCTGTACTACTCTTTAGCTGTATTACTGAAGTGTATGCACTGACTGGTGTCTGGTAGCACCCCCTACAGTAAAGGGAGGTATTACATGTTCTGTACTCTTTACCTGTATTACTGAAGTGTATGCACTGACTGGTGTCTGGTAGCGCCCCCTACAGTACAGGAAGGTACTACATGTTCTGTACTACTCTTTACCTGTATTACTGAAGTGCATGCACTGACTGGTGTCTGGTAGCGCCCCCTACAGTACAGGGAGGTATTACATGTTCTGTACTCTTTACCTGTATTACTCAAGTGCATGCACTGACTGGTGTCTGGTAGCGCCCCCTACAGTACAGGGAGGTATTACATGTTCTGTACTCTTTACCTGTATTACTGAAGTGTATGCACTGACTGGTGTCTGGTAGCGCCCCCTACAGTACAGGGATGTATTACATGTTCTGTACTACTCTTTACCTGTGCCAGGGTTGGCCGCTACTTTGGACACCAAGTAAGGGCGACTCATTTGACTTTTTTAGGACATTGCGTGTACTGTACAGGACACAGACAAGGATTTACAGCTCCCAGCAGCTCTTTATTGCTTTTATATGTAAGGACTTGCTTTATCTGTATTAGTTATCTACTTATTTTTCTTTAATCCTCACTTTTTCCTATTTTTGGATGACATTTTGGTGGCTTCAGAACCAATTACCAGGTTTCCATAGAGTTCTGGTCTCAACATACAATGGTCGTCCTGGAACCAATTAATATTGTAACTTGAGGGACCACTGTATTTCAGAACAGACCTCTGCAACCACCTGCAGAGTATTTCCGGATAGCACAGCCTACCTTCTCACACTACTAGGGTATTTTAAGATAACTACTTTCCATTTTGGCACCTGTAAAGTATTGCATAAAAGTCCATTCTTCTGGCACCTGCAGAATACTAAAGATGGCACCCCCAGGGTATTGCAAGCTAATTCCCCACTATAGCACCAGAAGGGTATTGCAAATAGGCTCCCATTATAGAACCTGCAGACTATTGCCCAAAATATGACTCCTCTCCCCTTATTTTGCACTTGCAGAGTATTCCAGGATAGTACACTCCTTCCTATGTAATCATGGGCTATGCTGCTGATTTTAGGGATTGCTAAAGGGGTACTCCGGTGGAAAACACATATATATATATATATATATATATATATATATATATTTTTTTTTTTTTTTTTTTTTCAACTGATGCCAGAAAGTTAAACAGATTTGTAAATTACTTCTATTAAAAAAATCTTTATCCTTCCAGTACTTATTAGCGGCTGTATATTACAGAGGAAATTCTTTTCTTTTTGGATTTCTTTTCTGTCACGACCACAGTGCTCTCTGCTGACACCTTTGTCCATGTCAGGAACTGTCCAGAGTAGGAGAAAATCCCCATAGCAAACCTATCCTGCTCTGGACAGTTCCTAAAATGGACAGAGGTGTCAGCAGAGAGCACTGTGGTCAGACAAAAGAAAATAATTTCCTCTGTAGTATACAGCCGCTAATATATACTGGAAGTAATTTACAAATCTGTTTAACTTTCTGTCACCAGTTGATTTAAAAAATAAAATAAAACGTTTCCACCGGAGTACCCCTTTAATGGTTCTCAGAATTGCATATTGCAAGCCTGATACATATTTTACTATAAGATCTTATACCCAGATTTCGGCTGCGGATGTGCAGCAGATCCCGATGAGGATTCGCCCCCATCGTTATTCACTGGGACTGTTCCTTGGTGTTTTGCAGTGAAGGCAAAAAATTGAGAGGAAACATTTGATAGCATGTGAACAGGGTTGTAGAAACCATCGTCACATGCAGTGGATGTGGATTGTTGTTGGATTTGACAGGGAATCTGTTCTGAAATCCCATATCAAAGCGGACACATGTGAATGGCGCTTTACATTATGACATCATCCCGCTTCCAGTTATAACAGCGGAGCCATTTTTGTTGAGTAGCTGAATCTCTTATTTTACGACTCCGTGATCTGAAAGAGAGACGTAGATTGTTTGGTGTCCATCACTCCAAATCCTTCAATCCTTCTGAATACACAACTTGTGAAGAGCCTTGGTCTCCGCTCTTTCTATATATACCCCCCGAAAAATACACCCTACTCCGAAAATAAGCCCTAGCTGGATTATCGGGGTGGGCTGCAATAAAAGCCCAACCCCGAAAATAAGACCTAGGCCAGTGGTCTTCAATCTGCAGACCTCCAGATGTTGCAAAACTACAACTCCCAGCATGCCCGGACAGCCGTTGGCTGTCCGGGCATGCTGGGAGTTGTAGTTTTGCAACATCTGGAGGTCCGCAGGTTGAAGACCACTGACCTAGGCAATGCCCGGGCTGCAAATGTTAAAAAACAAACTTTAACTTACCTTCGTCCTCTGTTCCCGCGTTGCTAAGGAACCGGCCTCACTGTCCTCCGCTGCTCTTGCTGCTCCCTTGTGTTGTGACGTCTCAGAGCCTCCAGCCTATCACCGGCCGCAGTGATGTCCCGCCTCTGCCGATGATAGGCTGAGCGCATTGTCATGTAAGGAGTCGGCCGGCTTCTTACATGACAGTGGGCTCAGCCTATCATCGGAAGAGGCGGGACATCGCTGCGGCCGGTGATAGGCTGGAGGCTCTGTGACATTTCCATCCCCAGGACCGCAGCAAGAACAGCGGAGGGACCATGAGGCCGGTTCCTTAGCAACGTGGGAACGGAGGACGAAGGTAAGTTAAAGTATGTTTTTAAATATTTGCAGCCCGGGCACAGGAATACTTAACTGCTCTTTTGGCGCAAAGGTATTGGTCAGTGTTTAAAAGTATAGAGGTGTGTGCTACGTAAAAAACATTCAGGTGTATATGTGGGCCCTTCATGCTCAAGCTACTTTACAAGTACAGCGCAGCGGCTGATAATTATTTGGCAGGGGGGGGAGAGAAGCTGCACTCGCGGGTGACATACAGTACGATTAGCCCCCCGATGTGGGGTGCAGCACTGGGCTGATAAACCGGCGGGGGGGGAGATGCGCCCATCACATGTAAATAAATAAGCCCTACCCTGAAAATAAGCCCTAGTGTGTTTTTGGTGACTAAAATTAATATAAGACCTGGTCTTATTTTCGGAGAAACACGCTACTTACCCCATCCTCCATTCTTGATTTTTGTGTCTCTGCAGCTTCAGTTCTTTCTTCCTCCTCAAAAAAATCCTTATCAAGTCTCTCCAGATGGGGCAGTGCGATCAGAGTCTCCAGGCGGTAACCATCTTCCTCCTCGCATGGGTTCTCTCGTAAGACCAGCGCCCGCAGCATGGGCAGGACCCTGAGCTTCTCCACCTCCTGTAGCCTGGGTATGAGGTTACCCCTACACAGGAGTATACAGAGCTAAGATAAGCTGATATAGAAGCTCTCTAAAATAGGCAAAAGACATCTAAAGGTCACACGAACCTGAGATTAAGATACTGCAGGGCCCGCATGTTCTCCGAGAACCCGTCCAGATTCTCCAGCTGGTTATCTCTCAGATGAAGGCTGGTGAGGTGAACCAGATTGTCTAGTCCTCCCAAAGTCTTTATGTTATTCTGGGCCTGGAGGAGTTAAAAAAAAATATCACTGTAAATTAGAGGTGATATTATAACATACAAGTCTTATCGACCGATACTACCATATACGGAACAACCTATTGAGACTTTGATGGGAGAGTATGGTGGCCATGCTCTGTGACATGTGCAGGGAGGGAGAGGAGTTGCCCATTAGATATTGTTAAAGGGGAACTTAGGTGGAAACAAGTGGAAAACAAATGTTTTCAAATCAACTGGTGCCAGAAAGTTAAACAGATTTGTAAATTACTTCCAGTACTTATTAGCTGCTGTATACTACAGATATACTACAGAAAAAGTTGAGTTGTTCTTTCCAGTCTGACCAGAGTGCTCTCTGCTGACACCTCTGTTCATGTCAGGAACTGTCCAGATTAGAAGCAAATCCCCACAGAAAACCTCTGATGCTTCGGACAGTTCCTGACACAGACAAAAGGTGTCAGCAGAGAGTACTGGGGTCAGACTGGAAAGAACTTCACAAATTTCTCTGTAGTATATTTGTAGTATACAGCAGCTGATAAGTACTGGAAGGATTATAGAAGTAATTTACAAATCTGTTTAACTTTCTGGCACCAGTTGATTTGAAAACATTTTTTTTCTACTGGAGTACCCCTTTAATGGTGAATCTTGTATGGCTTCACTCGCTCCTTAAATGAGGACCTACCACTTGGCTACCCTTACTGCACCATAACTGTAGAAGTTAAAGGAAACCTCTCATTAGATTTGACCATATATACCGCATAGCAAAGCATTATATATGGTAATATCTTCTTCCTTACCATCCCAGGAGACGTTCCTGCCCGCAGGGATGGTAAGGATATATAGTTTAATAGTCTTCCCTGCCAGCCCCATAAGTAGAACCCTAGGTGGGAAACTATACTTATCTAGCCCTGCTGGTTCGGCTGTAATCACGCCCCCTCAGCGTGACAGCCCAGGCACAGCCCGCATCATCACTCTGCTCCATCTGCTTAGGGAGCTGAGCGGTGACCAGGGCTGTCAATCATGCTGAGGGGGCGTGATTACAGCCAGAGCAGTAGGACTAGGTGAGTATAGCTCTCCTCCCAGTGGACTACTTATCGGGCGGGCAGGGGGCCATAAGCGCATAGAGTTACCTATTAGTTATAATAGGGTCTATGGAGTGCTATGTTACTGTTGCAGTTAATGAACCTCCTCTGTTCATGTAAGGAACTGTCCAGAGCAGGATATGTTTGCTATGGGGATTTGTTTCTACTCTGGACAGTTCCTGACATGGACAGAGGTGTCAGCAGAGAGCACTGTGGTCAGACAGAAAGGAAATTCAAAAAGAAAAAAAACTTCCTCTGGAGCATACAGCTGCTGATAAGTACTGGAAGGATTAAGATTTTTTAATAGAAGTAATTTACAAATCTGTTTAACTTTCTGGCACCAGTTGATTTAAAAAAAAAAATTATTTTCCTTCAGAGTACCCCTTTAACAATAAGTGGTTGTCAAAAGTGGGTGAAAACAATTAACTGACTACATGTTGTAGACCGAATGTGAGCTACAAGGAGTCAGACACCACGGCAGTAGGAGGATCACAATGGCCGAGTTCACACTACGGAATTTCCAAGCAGAATTTCACTTGAAAATTCCGATGCAGCATAGTCCTATTAGTGACAATAGGATTCCTCTGCACAGTGCACACTACAGAATTTTTGCGGCCCCTGAAGTCCTGCCACCAAAAGAATAAACTTTTCCATACTTCTGGCAGAATCCGCTTTGCAGACATTGCCGTCTATGGAGAAAACTTCCGTCGGCAGCTTTGCATGAACCGTGTGACCCGGGCCTAACAGCTGCCCCTGGTCTGCACTTACCAGGTATAGCTCCCGCAGGCTGGGCAGGTACAGGCCGGCTGTGCTCTGCAGTTTATTTCCCCGGAGCTCCAGGGTGTGCAGACTATTCAGCTTTGGACAATCCAGACTTTCCAAGATATGGATCTCATTTCCTACAATGAAAGAATAGAAACATTAACCCCTTAAGGACGCAGCCCATTTGGGCCTTAAGGACGCAGACAATTTAATTCTTAAGTTTTTTCCTCCTCGCCTTCAAAAATCATAACTCTTTTATATTTTCATCCATAGTATGAGGGCTTGTTTTTTGCGCAACCAGTTGTCCGTTGTAATGACATCACTCACTTTACCATAAAATGTATAGTAAAGGTGCAACCAAAAAAATACTATTTGTGTGGGGAAATTAAAAAGAAAACCGCAATTTTGCTAATTTTGGAAGGTTTAGTTTTCACGCCGTACAATTTACGGTAAAAATGACATTTGTTCTTTATTCTTTGGGTGAATACGATTAAAATGATACCCGTGATAACATACTTTTCTATTACTGTTGCGCTTAAAAAAAAAAATCACAAACTTTTTAACCAAATTAGTACGTTTAACCCCTTAAGGACTTAGCTCTTTTTCACCTTAAGGACTCGGCAGTTTTTTTGCAATTCTGACCACTGTCACTTTAAACATTAATAACTCTGGAATGCTTTTAGTTATCATTCTAATTCCGAAAAAAAAATTCGTGACATATTCTACTTTAACATGGTGGTAAATGTTGTGGTAACTTGCATCCTTTCTTGGTGAAAAATCCCCAAATTTGATGAAAAAAATTGAAAATTTTGCATTTTTCTAACTTTGAAGCTCTCTGCTTGTAAGGAAAATGGATATTCAAAATAATTTTTTTTTTATTCACATATACAATATGTCTACTTTATGTTTCCATCATAAAATTGACAAGTTTTTACTTTTGGAAGACATCAGAGGGCTTCAAAGTTCAGCAGCAATTTTCACATTTTTCACAAAATTTTCTCATTTTTCAGGGACCAGTTCAGGTTTGAAGTGGATTTGAAGGGTCTTCATATTAGAAATACCCCATAAAAGACCCCATTATAAAAACTACACCCCCCAAAGTATTCAAAATGACATTCAGTAAGTGTTTTAACCCTTTAGGTGTTTCACAGGAAAAGCAGCAAAGTGAAGGAGAAAATTCAAAATCTTAATTTTTTACACTCGCATGTTCTTGTAGACCCAATTTTTGAATTTTTACAAGGGGTAAAAGGAGAAAATTTTTACTTGTATGTGTAACCCAATTTTTCTCGAGTAAGCACATACCTCATATGTCTATGTAAAGTGTTCGGCGGGCGCAGTAGAGGGCTCAGAAGGGAAGGAGCGACAAATGGTTTTTGGGGGGCATGTCACCTTTAGGATGCCCCTATGGTGCCAGAACAGCAAAAAAAAACACATGGCATACCATTTTGGAAACTAGACCCCTCGTGGAACATAACAAGGGGTAAAGTGAACCTTAATACCCCACAGGTGTTTCACGACTTTTGCATATGTAAATTTTTTTTTATTTTTTCCCTAAAATGCTTGTTTTCTCCAAAAATTTACATTTTTTAAAAAGGGTAAAAGCAGAAAATACCCCCCAAAATTTGTAACACAATTTCTCCCGAGTACGGCGATACCCCATATGTGACCCTAAACTGTTGCCTTGAAATACGACAGGGCTTCAAAAAGAGAGGGCCATGCGCATTTGAGGCCAAAATTAGGGACTTGCATAGGGGTGGACATAGGGGTATTTTACGCCAGTGATTCCCAAACAGGGTGCCTCCAGCTGTTGTAAAACTCCCAGCATGCCTGGACAGTCAGTGGCTGTCTGGTAATACTGGGAGTAGTTGTTTTGCAACAGCTGGAGGCTCCATTTTGGAAACAGTGGCATACCAGATGCTTTTCATTTTTATTGGGGAGGGGGGGCTGTGTAGGGGTATGTGTATATGTAGTGTTTTTTACTTTTTATTTTATTTTGTATTAGTGTAGTGTAGTGTTTTTAGGGTACAGTCACATGGGCGGGGGTTCACAGTAGTTTCTCGCTGGCAGTTTGAGCTGCGGCAGAAAATTTGCCGCAGCTCAAACTTGCAGCCGGATACTTACTATAAACCTCCGCCCATGTGAGTGTACCCTGTACGTTCACATTGGGGGGGAAAATACCTCCAGCTGTTGCAAAACCACAACTCCCAGCATGCGCTGACATACTGTACATGCTGAGAGTTTTAGCTTTGCAACAGCTGTAGGCACACTGATTATGTATCACTGAGTTTGTGACCAAACTCATTGTTTCACAACCAGTGTGCCTCCAGCTGTTGCAAAACTACAGCTCCAAGCATGTATGGTCTATCAGTGCATGCTGGGAGTTGTAGTTTTGCAACAGCTGGAGGCACACTGGTTGTGAAACACCGAGTTTGGTAACAAACTCAGTGATACTTAACCAGTGTGCCTACAGCTGTTGCAAAAGCTACAACCCCCAGCATGTACGGACAGCGGAAGGGCATACTGGGACTTGTAGTTATGCAACAGCTGGAGGCATACTACTTTGGCTGGGGATGCTGGGGATTGTAGCTATGCAACAGCTGGAGACACACTGGTTTGCTACTTAACTCAGTGTTTTACAACCAGTGTGCCTCCAGCTGTTGCAAAACTACAACTCCCAGCATGTACGGTGCATGCTGGGAGTTGTAGTTTGCAACAGCTGGAGGCACACCGGTCATGAAACACTGAGTTAGGTAAAAAAAAAAAACTCTGAGTTTCACAACCAGTGTGCCTTCAGCTGTTGCAAATCTACAACTCTCAGCAGTCACCGACACCCAACGGGCATGCTGGGAGTTGTAGTTATGCAACCAGCAGATGCACCACTACAACTCCCAGCATGCACTTTGGCTGTTTGTGCAAGTTGGGAGTTGTAGTTATACAACAGCTGAAGGTACACTTTTCCATAGAAAAAATGTGCCTCCGGCTGTGGGAATGCTGGGAGTTGTGGTGGTCTGCCTCCTGCTGTTGCATAACTACAGCTCCCAGCATGCCCTTTTTGCATGCTTGGAGCTGTTGCTAAGCAACAGAAGGAGGCTCTCACTCACCTCCTATTGCTGCAAGCAGCGGATCGCCGGGGATCGGGGTCCCCAGCTGCCGGGGTCAACTTCCCGCACCCACTCACGTCCTCCGGAAGAGGGGTGGAGCGGGTTGCGGGAGTGGCACCCGCAGCAGGTGCCCTGATTGGTCGGCCGGTAAACCGACTGACGAATCAGGGCGATCGTGAGGTGGCACCAGTGCCACCTCACCCCTGCTGGCTATGGCTGTTCGTCACCGGGTCACTGGAGACCCGATTGACCCAGAATCCGCCGCAGATCGCTGGACTGAATTGTCCAGCGATCTGCGGAACGATTTCAGCAGGAATCCGGCTCCGGTCCCCACCGGTATCCATACGCCCTCAGTCCTTAACAGGTTAAAATCCCCCTATTTTGAAGACCTATAACTTTTTCATTTTTCCGTATAAGCGGCGGTATAAGGGCTCATTTTTTGCGCCGTGATCTGTAATTTTTTATTGATACCATATTTGCTTATATAAAACTTTTAATCCATTTTTTATAAACATTTTTGGGAATAAAATGTTATAAAAAAGCATCTATTTTGGAATTTTTTTTATTTTTATGTTCACCATACGGTATCATTAACATTTTATTTTAATAGTTCAGATATTTACGCACGCGGCGATACCAAATATGTATATAAAATATTTTTTTAACACTTTTTGGGGGTGAAATAGGGAAAATGGGACAATTTATGTTTTTATTAGGGGAGGGGGTTTTTCCCATTTTTTTTACTTTTATTTTTACACTTTAATAGTCCCCATAGGGACATAGCACTGATCAGTGTTATCAGTCATCTTCTGCTCTGGTCTGCGGGAAGGCAGATCAGAGCAGAAGACGTCGGGAGACAGTCGGAGCAAGGTGAGGGGACCTCCGTCTGCCGTGCTGGATGATCGGATCGTCGCGGCAGCGCTGTGGGCGATCCGATCATCCATTTTCGTGACCGCGATGCTGCAGATGCCGTGATCTGTATTGATCACAGCATCTGAGGGGTTAATGATCCCGCGGATGTCCGCCATCATGGGCGGGTCCCTGGCTGCGACAAGCAGCCGGGACCTGCCAAGCATGATCCGGGCATCGCTCCGATGCTCGCGGTTATGCTTAGGACGTAAATGTACGTCCTGGTGCGTTAAGTACCACCTCACCAGGACGTACATTTACGGCGCTTGTCGTTAAGGGGTTAAATGGGCACTGTCACCATCTTTATTTTTTGATATGTTGTAGTACTTATGTACAACAACATATCTGTAATATATTTTCATTATTTATTTTTTCATTTTCAGGGTGAATTTTACGTTTGGAAACTGGCCACTAGGGGTCTCCCTCCTAGTGGCTGGCTGCAGCACGGCGTGACATCACGCCTGAATTCAGACTGATTGCAGCCGGGCAATCGGTCCTAATTCATTTACACAATCAGACAGGCGGGAGCGAGCGCAATGGCTCCCCGGCCACTGGCTGGGAGGCCACTCCTCCAGCACGTCGTCGCCGCCTCTGCCCCTGCACGCCCGCTGCTGGACTCCGCAATATCAGTAATAATGTTTATTTATGATTACTTAGGGGAGTTGGTGGTTATAATAGGGGTTGGGGGAGAGCGGAGTTCCGGGTTTCAGTACGGGCGGGGGGCGGCGGTGTGACGGAGGGAACAGGGTAGCGCCGCATGGCACTAACTTATAGTTCTTCTACACAGGGTGCCTCCAGCTGTTTCACTACTACAACTCCCAGCATGCCCTGACAGCCAATAGATGTCAGGGCAAGCTGGGAGTTGTAGTGGTGAAACAGCTGGAGGCACCCTGTATAGATGAACTAAGGGCGGAAGTGTAGACCCCAGCAGGCATCAGTGACGTGGTGCCTGCTGGGGAAGTCTGCCTGGTAGTGAGCACACTACCAGGCAGAAAAAAAGTTATTTTTAATATAGTAAAAATAAAAATTAAAAGCAGGGAGGGGTTAGGAATAGATGTGCAATAGGCAGGGACAGAAAAAAAAATATAGGATGATGGGAGCTGCTCTTTAACATGAAGCCCTGAGTATCAGACACGTCTTTAGCCACCAGTCTCTAGTCCAGTGTTTACCCACCAGGGTGCCTCCAGCTGTGGCAAAACTACAACTCCCAGCATGCCCATACAGCCTTCGGCATTACTTATGCTGTACTGATCCTGAGTTATATCCTGTATTATTCTCCAGAGCTGTACTCACTATTCTGCTGGTGGGGTCACTGTGTACATACATTACATTACTTATCCTGTACTGATCCTGAGTTATATCCTGTATTATACTCCAGAACTGCACTCACTATTCTGCTGGTGGGGGTCACTGTGTACATACATTACATTACTTATCCTGTACTGATCCTGAGTTATCCTGTACTCACTATTCTGCTGGTGAGGTCACTGTGTACATACATTACATTACTTATCCTGTACTGATCCTGAGTTATATCCTGTATTATACTCCAGAGCTGCACTCACTATTCTGCTGATGAGGTCACTGTGTATATACATTACATTACTTATCCTGTACTGATCCTGAGTTGTATCCTGTATTATACTCTAGAGCTGTACTCACTATTCTGCTGGTGAGGTCACTGTGTACATACATTACATTACTTATGCTGTACTGATCCTGAGTTATATCCTGTATTATTCTCCAGAGCTGTACTCACTATTCTGCTGGTGGGGTCACTGTGTACATACATTACATTACTTATCCTGTACTGATCCTGAGTTATATCCTGTATTATACTCCAGAGCTGTACTCACTATTCTGCTGGTGAGGTCACTGTGTACATACATTACTTATCCTGTACTGATCCTGAGTTATATCCTGTATTATACTCCAGAGCTGTACTCACTATTCTGCTGGTGAGGTCACTATGTACGTACATTACATTACTTATCCTGTACTGATCCTGAGTTATATCCTGTATTATACCCCACAGCTGTACTCACTATTCTGCTGGTGAGGTCACTGTGTACATACATTACATTACTTATCCTGTACTGATCCTGAGTTATATCCTGTATTATACTCCAGAGCTGCACTCACTATTCTGCTGGTGAGATCACTGTGTACATACATTATATTACTTATCCTGAGTTATATATCAGACAGGAGGCTCATATCTTATGCATTAATCTTTCTTTATTAATGCCCATAGCAGAACCTTTATAACTTCTTTTAATAAAGTTCAAACAAAGAATTTCAATCATAAAACTACAACTCCCAGCAGTCCTAGTAATCCTGTAAGCCACACCCAGGCTGGTGGCCCCTATATAATGGACTGCCCCAGGATGATCCTCCTCTTTCTTTCTGCTCATGGCAGCATACATACAGATAAGTCTCATATAATATACTGTGTAACGTTGTATACTTGATATTTTGTACAGATACCCTAAGGTATCTTCTGTCCCATACATATATATATATTATAAAATATATATATATATATATATATATATATATATATATATATATATATATATACATGGTTCACTTTCCATTATTTCTTACTCTATAGTTTCTTTCCCCTTCCTGTGTTGGGGTTATATAGGCACCGGAGCCGTCCCTCCGGTTCAGATATCGCTGAATATTTCTCTTTTTCCCTGTCCCCCCCATCCCTTCCCCCGCTCGGCGCCATTTTACCTCTGCGCCTTTTTCTTCCTTCCTCCTCCATCTTCTTCCCGCGCTCTTCGCGCGCGCGCGCGGGCAGGGGGGGGCGGGTCCTCCTTCTTCCTTTCTTCGCACGTCCTTCGCTCCTGCTGACGTATGCAGCGGGCGTTTCTGCGACGTCCTATCAGCTCCAGGGAGGTAGTCTCGCGAGACTTCATCCCTGGGAACTGGAGCTTATCGGCTTCTTTTCACACCGCAGCGCCAGTTACAGCGCGGACGGCGTAGAGGAAGGAGCCTGTAAGCAGTGGAGAGAGGGAATTTATTCCACTCTCCTAATTAGTGTTAGCCTTTGTAGTTATATATCCTTATAGTTATATATAGATATATATTTATACCTACTATCCTTTATTGGTCCTGTAAGAGTCTCTCAACTACTTACCTCAGAGATACTGTATATTTATATATACTCATATTAAGTTAACCCCTTCATGGCTGAGGAACCTACAGATGCCCCCCTCAGAGGGGAGGTCTTCTCTACAGACTCAGCACAGTTTGAGTGCAAGCCAGATTCAGGCCCTCATTAATCAGTCGGTCCAGGCAGCTCTGGCCTCAGTCACTGTGACCACTAAAGCCCAACAACCAGTGACTTTTCTACCGCTACCTTCGCAGGGTAGCGAACCGCCAATTAAGAAAGGGAAAGCGTCCCATAAACGCAAACATTCCCTGGCGGCACATGACTCCCCGGCAGGGGAAGACAACAATATGCTCCAGGCAGCTCCAACCACGAGCTACCAACCCCAGCATCCCTCAGACACCACTCGACCCCTGGGCCCCAGGGAGATACATGTGAAGGGGCATAGATCCGCTAGACGGGCTAAACCCGACTCATTTGTCGACACCTCAGATGAGGACTCGTCGGATAATTCCAACGAGTCGGACCACTCCGAGTCTGAATCTTTTCATGATGATGCTGGGGACACGGCGATCGACACAGATGCCAACCCTGCAACGCAGGGCGAGTTCCTCCTAGATGCTCTAGGCGAACCATTCTTCCACCCAGACGGCATCTCTCATCCCCGTTCTGGTGAATGGACCCCCTTGCCTCACGTATCTAAATACGTAGAATCGTGGGCACGTAAGTCCATGGATAGGACTAGCCGAAATAAACTGAGAGCAGAGTGCCCTAGGCCCTTCATTCCTAGAAAGGCAGTAGCTACCCCAGAGGTAGACCCAATTCTAACTAAATATTTATTAAAATCTGGAAAATTCCCTAAGAAAGGGATTGAGAGGTCCTTTAAGTCAATACAGGACCGCATTCTAGACCTAATGGGTCCCCTCACGAAGATTTTGAACCTATCGGAGCAAGCAGCTGCAACTGATCAGCCTGTGGACCTCCAACAATTGCGAGGGTGGGCACAGAGAGCGGTCTGCCTAGCTGGCAGCGCTAATACTACTTGCTCCATAGAGAGGCGCCGATCAATATTGATGCGCCTGGATCCTCAATTGTCCCACCTGGCAGAATCTGAGCCTGGCCCCTCAGCAGAAGGAATGCTGTTTGGGGATTCCTTAATAAAGGACATTAACAAATTTGTAGGGCTTTTTACAAGCTTAGACAAAGCCCAGACGTCATTGAAGAAATCGGGGACCAATAAGGTTTTCCCTAAGGCCGGCAGAGGTAGAGGCCGATCTGCCGGCCGCACCCCATCCTATAGGCCACAGGGCAGAGCCCCTTCTCAGTTCCAATACTCGCAGGCTCCATCCTATCCCATGCCTGTGGCGCAACCAGCGCCCTTCTTTCCACCCCGGGGCAGACCCTGGCGCGGCCGCGGCGGACGTGGTTACCCTCGATCCAGACCTCCTACCGGTGAGTACACCTTTCACTCCTCTTGCTCATATTCCTGTGGGGGGGCGTCTGAGGTATTTTATCCACGCTTGGTCTGCGATTACGGCAGACGCGTGGATTCTACAGACAGTAGCGGGATTTCTCATAGACCTCCAGTCACTACCGGTTCTAAATGTTATCCCCCCCCCTATTCGATTTGCAAACCAAAACGTTACCCTCATAGACAAGGAGTTACGAGACCTCCTAGCCAAGCAGGCGGTCATGGAGGTGGAACCCTCCTCTCCGGGCTTCGTAAGCAATCTCTTTTTAGTAAAGAAGAAAGGGGGTGGTTATCGTCCTGTGATCAACCTCCGGGACTTGAAACAACATGTCAAGTATCGACATTTCAAAATGGAGGGCATTCACTTCCTTCGGGACCTTCTTCAGCCGGGAGACTGGCTTGTGAAAATAGACTTGAAGGACGCCTACCTCACCGTCCCGATTCACAGGGAATCACAACACCTACTTCGATTCCTCTGGAGGGACCGAATGTGGCAGTTTACTTGCCTTCCATTCGGTCTATCCTCCGCCCCGTGGTGTTTCACAAAACTCATGAAACCTGTGGTGGCGTCTTTAAGGAGCCGAGGTGTTCGTCTGATCATTTATCTAGACGATCTCCTCATCATGGCTTATTCCAAACCTCAAGCATATCTCCACATGACATGGACGATGTCATTGTTACAAGGGCTGGGATTCATAATCAACCTAGAGAAATCTATTCTACTCCCAGCCCAAGAGATGGAGTTCTTGGGATTTCTGGTGGACACCAATCAGGCCGTCCTCCGTCTTCCCAAGTCAAAACTTACCCTGATCCGCAAAGAGATCAGGGCGGTCCTACGAAAGGGTTGTTTATCCTTACGTGCGCTAGCGCGTCTGGTGGGTCTCCTAGCGGCTTCTATCCAGGCCATCTTCCCGGCCCCGCTTCACTACAGGGCCCTACAGAGGCTCAAGATCATGCATCTGAGGCAGGGTCTCAGATATGCGGACGAGGTACCCCTCTGCCCGGAGACCACCGAGGAATTACGATGGTGGCTTCGTCATGCCGTAGAGTGGAACGGCAAGACCATTTTCAATTCCAGTCCGGACGTTATCATAGAGTCGGATGCGAGTCGACGGGGTTGGGGTGCCCGGTACGGAAGCTCCTCCACAGGAGGGACATGGTCCGCATCAGAAGCCACTCTTCACATCAATGCATTGGAACTCTTAGCGGCGTTTTTCGCCGTCAGGAGTCTCATACCACACGCGTCCAATTGCTGTGTATTACTGCGCATGGACAATGTGGCAGCGGTGCAATACGTCAACCGCTTAGGGGGCACCAAATCGAGAGTCCTGGCGAACGTCGCAAAGGACTTCTGGCACTTCTGCCTAGCCCGCTAAATAATCCCGATCGCGGAGTATATCCCGGGGGTCTCCAATATGGTTGCCGACTGGAATTCCCGCTATCTGCTCGATTCCAGCGATTGGCGACTGGATCGTTCCATTTTTCTTCAGCTGAGGCAACTTTGGGGTCCGTTCCACTTGGATCTATTCGCCTCGCACCTCAATCGCCAGCTACCCCACTTTTTCAGCTGGAGGCCGGACCCGGAGGCGTACGCGGTGGACGCGTTCCGCCAAATCTGGCCGAAGGGCACGCATTATGCGTTTCCCCCCTTCCGGTTGATTTCCAGGGTCCTCTTACAAATAGCGAACTCGAATACGACTGTGGTGCTGATCACCCCTTGGTGGCCGACACAACCGTGGTTTCCCCTCCTTCTGGGGATGTCGGTGGATTATCCCAGATTGATTCCCCACTTTCCACAGCTGCTCACCAATCCGACCAAGGGTCTTCACCCCCTAGTTCTGGAGGGCAACTTGCCTCTCCTGGCGTGGTTGGTTTCGGGATCCCAGATGCAGATAGCGACCTTTCAAAGTCAGCTAGGGATCTCCTCGCCTTGGCCTGGGCCCCCGGGACTAGATCGGCATATCGATCAGCCTGGAGACTCTGGGTGCGTTGGTGTGATCAACGACAGGTTGATCCCGTACAGGCACCTGTATCAGTAGTGGTGAATTACTTGGCTGATTCGTTTGAATCCGGCAAGTCCTATAGCTCCATTAACGTCTATCGGTCGGCTATCTCAGCCTATCACTGCCCGGTAGATTCCTTGCCGGTTGGTAAACACCCGCTGGTGTGTAGACTTTTGAGAGGCGTAAAGTTTCAACGCCCTTGGCGGCCCAGGTACCAAACCACCTGGGATGTTTCCAAGGTGCTTGACATGTTTTCCACCTGGGAAGACAACATCGATCTTTCCCTGAAATTGTTGTCCTTTAAACTAACGGTGCTCTTGTGCTTGGTGTCCGTCAAAAGGGTGTCGGACGTGAAGGCCCTAGACATTTCTAGGCGACAATTTTCGCCTCAGGGAGTTAGTTTTTCGGTGGTCCGTAGGACCAAGACCGGTATTCATTCGGTCTTCTACCCGTTTTTTCCGGATCATCCGCGGCTTTGTGTTGTCCGTTGCCTACAGGCCTACGAATCGCAGACTGCCGCCTTGCGTTCCTTGAATTCTCCCCAACTTCTTGTCTCTTACGTTAAACCGCACCTCCCGGTTTCGTCAGCCACGCTGGCACGTTGGGTGCGTTCCGCCATGGCACTGGCAGGCATAGACCTTTCCCTGTTTGGTGCTCATTCCACCAGGGGAGCAATGGCTACTAAGGTAGTCTCTTCAGGGGGCTCCCTTTCCGACCTTTTGATGGCGGCAGATTGGTCTTCTGAGACCACTTTTCGCCATTTCTACTTCAGGCCGGAGGAACATATTTCCATGTCGGTCTTATGACAGTTTACGTATCTTATGTATTGATGTATCATTATGAACTGTTAGCTTTGAACTTGCATAAGATATGAGCCTCCTGTCTGATATATAAATCTAGATTTTCCTAGCTTGTGACGGAAAATATTAGTTATATGAAGACAGGAGGCGAGTATCTTCCCTCCCGACCCAACCCTGTGATGGATGTCTTTATCTCTTCCCAGGTTACTGAAAGACGGAGACGTGTCCGTGTTGGTGATTGACCTGGTCGAGCAGTTGACGGTTGTCTTCATCCCCTGTTGGGATGACGTTCCTCCGATACCATCCCCGTTGGGATGGACCCGTTGGTGATGTTCCAGATCTGGAGTCGGAGAATGCGGGCCGGCTGGCCGAAGACTCGTGTGGCGGTGCGGTTCTCCGGATGGCTATCGTGCTTCCAGTGTTTCTGAGGTTGTCGCATCAAGAAAGAGGAGGATCATCCTGGGGCAGTCCATTATATAGGGGCCACCAGCCTGGGTGTGGCTTACAGGATTACTAGGACTGCTGGGAGTTGTAGTTTTATGATTGAAATTCTTTGTTTGAACTTTATTAAAAGAAGTTATAAAGATTCTGCTATGGGCATTAATAAAGAAAGATTAATGCATAAGATACTCGCCTCCTGTCTTCATATAACTAATATTTTCCGTCACAAGCTAGGAAAATCTAGATTTATATCCTGTATTATACTCCAGAGCTGTACTCACTATTCTGCTGGTGAGGTCACTGTGTACATACATTACATTACTTATCCTGTACTGATCCTGAGTTATATCCTGTATTATAGCTGTACTCACTATTCTGCTGGTGGAGTCACTGTGTACATACATTATATTACTTATCATGTACTGATCTGCAGACCTTGTAATGGCAGCCATATTGGTTATCATCCAATGTTCATGGAGCATTTATAGCAAAGCTACATGTTCTATAAATCATATTTAGAGAGAAAAGACCGACTCAAGGTGATTTTTAGGACCATGAAATGATGATGAACACCAACCGATGAGATTGAGAGACTCCAGTCTTGGGTGTGCAAGTCCTTGAAGGTTCTGAAGGCGATTCTGGGCCAGGCTTACTTGTTGAAGATAAGGCAGCTGTCCCAGTCCACTGACACTGACCAGCTGGTTCTGGTCTACACGTAGACTCAGCAGATGGGTGAGGGATCCCAGTGGAGTCAGATCTCGAAGGGAATTGTTGGACAAATCCACATAACGGAGATGTATAAAAGATTCCAGGACTGAGATGTCTGTGAGTTCCCTGTAGGAGAAACACAATGCTAGTGTACACTGTACGTGACAAACAGGATACATAGGTCAGCTCTTCAATGGGGTATATTAACTATTTAAATCTACAAAGAATCTTCAGAATATATAAAAAGATACATCACTGTGTACATACATTACATTACTTATCCTGTACTGATCCTGAGTTATATCCTGTATTATACTCCAGAGCTGCACTCACTATTCTGCTAGTGAGGTCACTGTGTACATACATTACATTACTTATCCTGTACTGATCCTGAGTTATATCCTGTATTATACTCCAGAGCTGCACTCACTATTCTGCTGGTGAGGTCACTGTGTACATACATTACATTACTTATCCTGTACTGATCCTGAGTTATATCCTGTATTATACTCCAGAGCTGTACTCACTATTCTGCTGGTGAGGTCACTGTGTACATACATTACATTACTTATCCTGTACTGATCCTGAGTTATATCCTGTATTATACTCCAGAGCTGTACTCATTATTCTGCTGGTGGGGTTACTGTGTACATACATTACATTACTTATCCTGTACTGATCCTGAGTTATATCCTGTATTATACTCCAGAGCTGTACTCACTATTCTGCTGGTGAGGTCACTGTGTACATACATTACATTACTTATTTGCCAGACGCCATAATCAGAAAATAATAAATGACAGCCCAGATTATTAAACTTACTTGTCTTGCACTTCTAATTTGACATAAGCGTGACCAAGGCCATTCCCAGTCTTACACAGCAGAGATAGTCCTTCCTTCAGCATCTCTTCAGTCAGCGGCACATGGGGAGGGGTCTGGAACACAGTAAAAAGTCAGCCGAAAAAAGACAAATTGATCCTTTTGGAACAGTGTTTCCCAACCAGTGTGCCTCCAGCTGTTGCACACCTACAACTCCCAACATGCTCTATAATGTCCTCCATGCTGCTGCTACTTCTGAGGGTGTGCTATAAAGCAATGTTTCACAACACAGCTATTGCAAAACTACAACTCCCAGCATGCTCTATAATGTCCTCCATGCTGCTGCTTCTTCTGAGGGTGTGCTATAAAGCTATGTTTCACAACACAGCTATTGCAAAACTACAACTCCCAGCATGCTCTATAATGTCCTCCATGCTGCTGCTACTTCTGAGGGTGTGCTATAAAGCAATGTTTCACAACACAGCTATTGCAAAACTACAACTCCCAGCATGCTCTATAATGTCCTCCATGCTGCTGCTACTTCTGAGGGTGTGCTATAAAGCAATGTTTCACAACACAGCTATTGCAAAACTACAACTCCCAGCATGCTCTATAATGTCCTCCATGCTGCTGCTTCTTCTGAGGGTGTGCTATAAAGCAATGTTTCACAACACAGCTATTGCAAAACTACAACTTCCAGCATGCCCGGACAGCCTTCGGCTGTCCGGGCATGTTGAAAGTTGTAGTTTTGCAACAGCTGGAGGCACCCTGGTTGGGAAACACTACACTATGAGGATGTGCACGTTATCCTGTGATCCCAAGTTCATATTGTTAGTCTCCTCACCTCCTCTTCTTCCCTCTCCTCTTCCTCCTTCTCCTCTCCCTTATCTTCTCCCTCTTCTTCTTCTTCTGCTTCTTCATCCACATTCGCCTCTTCTAAAGGTTCTTCACCCTCCTGCTCCTCATCCAGAACTTCATCTTCTGTGTCAGACATCTTCTGAAAAATAAAATTGTTAAAGGGGTACTCCGGCTCTAAGACATCTTTGGATAGGGGATAAGATGTCTGAACGCGGGGTTCCCGCCGCTGCACGCAGCGCCGGAGGCTCCGAGTCTGAAGACTCACGACCACGGGGCCGAAGTATCGTGACATCAAGACTCCGCCCCCATGTGACATCACGCCCCGCCCCCTCAATGCAAGTCTATGGGAGGGAGCGTGACGGCTGTATCACTGGCTACAGAAAATTACAGTGCTTATGAAGAGGTCAGTCCCGGGTCAGATGACTCCCTCTGAACCACAGATTTATCAAAACCTGTCCAGAGGAAAAGTTGCCCAGTTGCCCATAACAACCAATCAGATCGCTTTTTTCATTTTTCAGAGGCCTTTTCAAAAATGAAAGCAGCGATCTGATTGGTTGTTATAGGCAACTCAGCATCTTTTCCTCTGGTCAGGTTTTAATAAATCTCCCCCATTGTTACCTATCCGATTGCTCCTAGAACTACCTGTTACCATCTCTATGGGATAAGGATATATACTAGTCAGACAGCTCCCCTTCAGCTCTATCTGTATACTGCTGCTATATCTATATGATCAGGATATACAGTAGTTATACAACTCTTCTCCAGCTCTATCTGTATACTGCTGATATTTCTATAGGATCAGATTATATTGTAGCTATAAACCTCCCCCTGCTGCTCTCTCTATGGGATCAGGATATATAGTAATTATGCACCTCCCTTCCTGCTCTATTTGTATACTGTTGCTATCTCCATAGGGTCAGTGTATAACTACTATATATCCTGATCCCAAAGAGATAGCAGCAGTATACAGATAGAGCTGAAGGGGAGGTGTATAACTACTATATATCCTCCTCCCATAGAGATAGTAGCAGCAGTATACAGATAGAGCTGAAGGGGAGGTGTATAACTGCAATATATTCCCTGATCCTATAGAGATAGCAGCAGCAGTATACAGATAGAGCTGGAGGGGAGGTGTATAACTGCAATATATATCCTGATCCTATAGAGATAGCAGCAGCAGTATACAGATAGAGCTGGAGGGGAGGTGTATAACTGCAATATATTCCCTGATCCTATAGAGATAGCAGCAGCAGTATACAAATAGAGCTGGAGGGGAGGTGTATAACTGCAATATATATCCTGATCCTATAGAGATAGCAGCAGCAGTATACAGATAGAGCTGGAGGGGAGGTGTATAACTGCAATATATTCCCTGATCCTATAGAGATAGCAGCAGCAGTATACAAATAGAGCTGGAGGGGAGGTGTATAACTGCAATATATATCCTGATCCTATAGAGATAGCAGCAGCAGTATACAGATAGAGCTGGAGGGGAGGTGTATAACTGCAATATATTCCCTGATCCTATAGAGATAGCAGCAGCAGTATACAAATAGAGCTGGAGGGGAGGTGTATAACTGCAATATATATCCTGATCCTATAGAGATAGCAGCAGCAGTATACAGATAGAGCTGGTTGAGAGGTGTATAACGGTCATAACGGCTGGTCACAAAATCCCATTGACTTGACCAGGATTTTGTAACGGCCGTATGGGATTTTGTAATGGCCGGTTTTAAAGGTTTCCTTAACGGAACATTATAACGGGTCTTTAAACCAGAGAAATTATATAGTGTGAAAGCAGCCTTACTTAATTGATCAGGTGCGGTGATCAAACTCCCCACCCTCAGCTAGAGGCTTTATGGAAAATGTAGGCTGCATATCAGTGATCCCCAACCAGTGGCTCTCCAGCTGTTGCAAAACTACAACTCCCAGCATGCCCTGACAGCCGAAGGCTGTCAGGGCATGCTGGGAGTTGTAGTTTTGCAACTGCTGGAAAGCCACAGATTGGAAAACATAGCCATATATGATGAAAACAAGAATACAGGAGAAAAATATCCATCTATGATCGGTTGTAGATGCAGCTGATCCTGCAGACATCACTCACCTCTCCGCCCGGCTCTGGTTGCTATGGACACACACGGCAGCGGAAACTCAGAAAAAGCGTTACAGTTGCTATAGAAACTGCCGGAAGTATTAACTCGAGGCTCCTTGACGACGCGCATGAGGTCAGGTGACTCTAGCCACGCCCACTTCGCGCTGCACTAGGAGGCACAGCCATTTTGTCAGGCTTTACTAATGTATAAGAGATAAGATACTGGGAATTAGTAATATTGGCGCTAATATATCCCTTATGGCTTCCCCGGTCTATCTAACACTAAGGCTATCCTTGTTGCCCATAGCGACCAATCAGGGCTCAGCTTTCGTTTTACCAGAAGAGGTATAGGAAATGATAGCTGAGCTCTGGTTGCCATGGGCAACAGGTACGGTCTTGCTGTCATACAGGTCCCCATTGTTGGGTAGGGCCTTCCATTTATTGCCTGCACTTTCCTATCTAGAAAATTCTAAGGACCTGTTCACACACACATCTTTTGCATGTGATCTGTAGTTTTTATTTTTGTTTTGATCGCTTTTTATACATTTTTATAGGGTAGACAAAATGACCAAAAATACACAATTTTGGACATTGGTATTTTTTATTTATACGCCATTGACCATGTGGATTAATTAACATTATATTTTTATAGATCGGACATTTACGCACGTGGTGATACCACATATGTTTATTATTTACTAGGGATAAACCGATTATCGGTTTGGCCGATATTATCGGGCGATATTCACGATTTTGGACATTATCCAGTGTCACCGTCAGTGCGCACAGTGACGGCTCAGGACGCCGCCGGAGCCAGAAGTAGCGCGGTCCCCGGGAACAGGTAATTATAAAACTGGGGATGGGGGAGGCAGTGGGGCAGCGACGGTGGTGGTTGGACTAGGGAGGACCCCAGGACAGCCAGGGGCAGAGAAGCGGGCGGCGGTCTCTGGCCCCGCAAAAGCCATTGCAGTTCATTGATTTAAAGCGCCCACTTTAAATAATTGATCTGCAGCGGCTTCTGCGGGCCCGGGGGGGGGGGGGGGGAGGTAATAGCCGATAACTTATACCGGAATATCAGTACAGTGGTCCCTCAACATATGATATTAATTGGTTCCAGGAGAACCATCATATGTTGAAACCATCATATGTCGAGTACATATGTCTATGTAAAAATGGTAATTGGTTCTGGGGCCTCGGAACCATTGTATGTTGAATACATATCTCTATGGGAAACTGCTAATTGGTTCTGGGATGACCATTGTATGTGGAGTGTATGGGGAGTGTTTAACAAACCAGGGTGCCTCCAGCTGTTGCACAACTACAACTCCCAGCATGCATGTACAGCCATTGACTGTCTGGGCATGCTGGGAGTTATAGTTTTGCAACAGCTGGAGGCACACTGATAGGGAAACATTGATTTATGGGGTGTATTGTGTGTATATGTATTGTATGTGATGTGTGACATCGCATACAGTACTGTACAGTTCTTTAAATACCTTCAGGGGGGACAGAATGTCCTCCA
Source organism: Hyla sarda (assembly GCF_029499605.1). Classification (NCBI taxonomy): domain Eukaryota; kingdom Metazoa; phylum Chordata; class Amphibia; order Anura; family Hylidae; genus Hyla; species Hyla sarda. Next base: position 29,439,500 of record NC_079195.1, read on the forward strand.
TTACCATCCTGCCGACTACAGCTCTATAGGAAAGGAAGGGGAGGGCAGCCAGCAGCTCATTGGATGCCTGCAGCAAGATGCTGTATGTTATTGGCTATGGCTGCACTGGGGGGGGGGGGCTTACACGGAGCTCACAGTGGAAGCCTGCGTGAGTTAGCAGGACAGCATGTGAGTAACAGGAGGCAGAACGTGGCACATTAAACAACTATCTGTCAGGTGGTGAAGTTGTCAGGGCTGTCAGATAGCTGTTTGTACGATGGCCCCGACACACAGCAGCATCATATGTCGAGGCTGCCTTCAACATACGATGGGCTCTGAGAGGCCATCATATGTTGAAATGATCATATGTCGAGGCCATCATAATTCGAGGGGTCACTGTATAAGTTATCGGCTATCGGCCTGAAAGGTCACAGATTATCGGTATCGGCCCTAAAAAATCGATATCGGTCGATCCCCAATATTTAAAAAAAATATTTAAATGGTGAAAAGGCGGTGATTCAAACATTAATTAGAGAAGTGGTTAATTCACATTTATTAACCCTTTTATTTTATTATTATTTTTTTTTTTACTCTTTTTGCACAATTTTTTAGTCCCCATAGGACACTATTACATGAAATGCTTGTGCATACACTGTTCAATGCTATGCCATAGTGTTATCGGCACTCTACCCGTTTGCTCCAGGCTGCTGAGGCTTCCTGGTGCATCAGAGCACCGATCGGATGGCAAGGAGGCAGGTAAGGGCCCTCCCGCTGTCCTCTCAGCTGATCGGAACACTGTGGTTTTACCATGGTGGTCCCGATCAGCTCCGCTGGGCTGCTGGGAATGTTTTTTTTGTAAATTGAGATGCCGCAATCAACTATGTTTGAGGTGTCTAAGGGGTTAATGCCGGGAATCATTATTTACGTTATTTATCATTATTTACATCATATATTTACGTCCGTGGCTGTTTCCCGCGATATAACGCGGGGTCATATCGGGTCGGTCCCGGCATGTAACTGAAGCTGGGACCCGGGGCTATTAGCGCACGGCAGCGATCGCTGTGCCGCGTACTATTAACCCTTTTGTTGGACACCGCGTCTAAAACGAAAGTAAAAGCTTCCCGGGTGATCAGTGGGCTGATCAGGACCACCGCAGTGAAAATGCCTGAGATCCAGGCTTGAGCAATCGACCGCTGATAACACTGATCAGTGCAAAGCTATGGCTTTGTAGTGAACAGTGCTGGCAATCAGTGTATGCAATATTATAGCCCCCTTGGGGGCCTATAACATTGCAAAAAAAAAAAAAAAAGTGTAAAAAAAAAAAGTTACTAAATATGATTTAACCCTTTCCCTAATAAAAGTCCAAATAACCCCCTTTTCCCATAAAAAAAAAAAAAGTAAATGAAAATAAATATAAACATATGTGGTATCGCCGCGTTCGTAAGTGTCCGAACTATAAAAAATATCATTAATTAAACCGCACGGTCAATGGCGTATGTGCAAAAAAATTCCTACGTCCAAAATAGTGCTTTTTTGGTCACTTTTAATATCAGGAAAAGTCCGATCAATACAAAAATGGTACCAAAAAAAAATTCAGATCATGGTACAAAAAATCAGTCCTCATACCGCCCCATACACAGAAAAATAAAAAAGTTATAGGGGTCAGAAGATGACAATTTTAATCGTATGCATTTTCCTGCATGTAGTTATGATTTTTTCCAGAAGTGCGACAAAATCAAACCTGTAGGGTATCATTATAATCGTCTGGACCTACAGAATAATGATAAGGTGTCATTTTTACCGAAAAATGTACTGTGTAGAAATGGAAGCCCCCAAAAATTACAAAATGGCGTTTTTTCTTCAATTTTGTCGCACAATGATATTTTTTTCCGTTTCGCCATTTTTTGGGGTAAAATGACTGTTTAGTAGTACTGACAAATTTGAATTGGTGATGCAAAAAATAAGAAATAATATGGATTTTTAGGTGCAAAATTGAAAGGGTTATGATTTTTAAAAGTGAGGAGGAAAAACGAAAGTGCAAAAACGGTTAAGGGGTACTCCAGTGAAAAACTTTTTTTTTTTTTATGAATTGTTGCCAGAAAATTAAACAGATTTGTAAATTACTTTTATTTAAAAATCTTAATCCTTTCAGTATTTATTAGCTGCTGTATACTTCATCTCCCGTCAGGCGACACAGTGTCCCGCCTTCTCCCTCACACCAATCCTCCATCAGTCGTCAGCCACAACTCCCTTGTCCCTCATCCGAAACTCTCTCGTCCAAAAAGCCGTCATCCCTCAGACGATTCTCCCTCAGATGAAACTTCCTGCTGAATAGCAGAGCCGATGCTAGGATTTAAGGGTACTTTAACTTTCTGAAGCATATTTGCTGCATAAAATCTGCAACAACCATTGATTCCAATGGGCTAGCAGAAAATCCGCAAATCTGCTACTATTACACATTTTCCACAGACCCACTGAAGTTAATGGTAACTGCGGATTATCCCATGTAAACGTACTCTAAATCCATTGTTGAATCGGAATGTCAAAATCTTGATTTTTCCACCCGACAAAAAATTGGCAACCACGTGTGCATGTGCTGGATAAGATTTGTGAATAGAGGTCAATGGATACATCTAGATATACGACCAAAAATGGTGAAATAAATGTAGCCGAAGAAAACATTACAGGGGCTGTTCAGCAAAACCTGTTTTACTAAAAATATGTCCAGGCTTCATGTTTAACCCCTTAAAGGAGATGTCCGGTGCTCACTTTTCTTATTTTATCCGTTCCGGGCTGAAAAATAAAAGAAAACAAATTTTCTCTTACCTGCCTAGGCTCCCCTGGTGCTTCAGTACAGGTTTTCGGTCCCCGGGCTGTATTCTTCTTACTTCCTGTTAGCCCGGCACGTCACATGGAGCTTCAACCTATGACCGGCCGCAGCAATGTCCCTCCTCGGCCGGTGATAGGCTGAAGCTCCGTGTGACGTGCCGGGCTAACAGGAAGTAAGAAGAATACAGCCCGGGGACCGAACGCCTGTACCGGAGCATCGGGGGAGCGTAGGCAGGCAAGAGAAAGCATATTTTCTTTTTTTTTGCAGCCCGGAACGGATACAATAAGAAAAGTGAGCACCGGACATGTCCTTTAACCCCTTAAGGACTCAGCCCATTTTGACCTTAAGGACTCAGACAATTTAATTTTTACGTTTTCATTTTTTCCTCCTCGCCTTCTAAAAATCATAACTCTTTTATATTTTCATCCACAGACTAGTATGAGGGCTTGTTTTTTGCGCGACCAGTTGTCCTTTGTAATGACATCACTCATTATATCATAAAATGTATGGCGCAACCAAAAAACACTATTTTTGTGGGGAAATTAAAACGAAAAACGCAATTTTGCTAATTTTGGAAGGTTTTGTTTTCACGCCGTACAATTTATGGTAAAAATGACATGTGTTCTTTATTCTGAGGGTCAATACGATTAAAATGATACCCATTATTACATACTTTTATATTATTGTTGCGCTTAAAAAAAATCACAAACTTTTTAACCAAATTAGTACGTTTATAATCCCTTTATTTTGATGACCTCTAACTTTTTTTTTTTTTCCGTATAAGTGGCGGTATGAGGGCTCATTTTTTGCGCCATGATCTGTACTTTTTTTTGATACCACATTTGCATATAAAAAACTTTTAATACACTTTTTATAATTTTTTTTTTAATAAAATGTATAAAAGTAGGAATTTTGGACTTTTTAAAAAAAAATTTCGTTCACGCCGTTCACCGTACGGGATCATTAACATTTTATTTTAATAGTTCGGACATTTACGCACGTGGCGATACCAAATATGTCTATAAAAAATGTTTTTTACGCTTTTTGGGGGTAAAATAGGAAAAAACGGACGTTTTACTTTTTTATTGGGGGAGGGGATTTTTCACTTTTTTTTTTTACTTTTACTATTACATTTTTTTACATTTTTTTTTACACTTGAATAGTCCCCATAGGGGACTATTCATAGTAATACCATGATTGCTAATACTGATCTGTTCTATGTATAGGACATAGAACAGATCAGTGTTATCGGCGATCTTCTGCTCTGGTCTGCTCGATCTCAGACCAGAGCAGGAGACGCCGGGAGCCGCACGGAGGAAGGAGAGGGGACCTCCGTGCCGTGTTATGAATGATCGGATCCCGATCGTTCATTTAAATCGCGAACTCCCGCAGATGCCGGGATCTGTATTGATCCCGGCACCTGAGGGGTTAATGGCGGACGCCCGCGAGATCGCGGGCGTCAGCCATTGCCGGCGGGTCCCTGGCTGCGATCAGCAGCCGGGATCAGCCGCGCATGACACGGGCATCGCTCCGATGCCCGCGGTTATGCTTAGGACGTAAATGTACGTCCTGGTGCGTTAAGTACCACCTCACCAGGACGTACATTTACGTCCTGCGTCCTTAAGGGGTTAAGGACCAGGCCATTTTACACCTTAGGACAAGAGCGTTTTTTGCACATCTGACCACTGTCACTTTAAACATTAATAACTCTGGAATGCTTTTAGTTATCATTCTGATTCCGAAATTGTTTTTTCGTGACATATTCTACTTTAACATAGTGGTCAAATTTTGTGGTAACTTGCATCCTTTCTTGGTGAAAAATCACAAAATCTGATGAAAAATTTGAAAATTTTGCATTTTTCTAACTTTGAAGCTCTCTGCTTGTAAGGAAAATGGATATTCCAAACAATTTTTTTTTTATTCACATATACAATATGTCTACTTTATGTTTGCATCATAAAATTGACGTGTTTTTACTTTTGGAAGACATCAGAGGGCTTCAAAGTTCAGCAGCAATTTTCCAATTTTTCACAAAATTTTCAAACACTATTCTTCAGGGACCAGTTCAGGTTTGAAGTGGATTTGAAGGGTCTTCATATTAGAAATACCGCATAAAAGACCCCATTATAAAAACTGCACCCCCCAAAGTATTCAAAATGACATTCAGTCAGCGTTTTAACCCTTTAGGTGTTTCACAGGAATAGCAGCAAAGTGAAGGAGAAAATTCACAATCTTCATTTTTTTACTTTCACTAAAATGTGTGTTTCCCCCCAAATTTCACATTTTGCAAGGGTTAATAGCAGAAAAGACCCCCCAAAATTTGTAACCTCATTTCTACTGAGTATGGAAATACCCCATGTGTGGACATCAAGTGCTCTGCTGGCGCACTACAATGCTCAGAAGAGAAGGAGCGCCATTGAGCTTTTGGGAAAAAAATTTTTGGAATGGAAGTCAGGAGCCATGTGCGTTTACAAAGCCCCCCGTGGTGCCAGAACAGTGGACCCCCTCCACATGTGACCCTATTTTGGAAACTACACCCCTCACAGAATTTAATAAGGGGTTCAGTGAGTATTTACACCCCACTGGCGTTTGACAGATCTTTGGAACAGTGGGCTGTGCAAATGAAAAATTACATTTTTCAAAAATCTGTCAGACACCTGTGGGGCGTAAATGCTCACTGTACCCCTTATTACATTACGTGAGGGGTGTAGTTTCCAAAATGGGATCACATGTGGGTATTTATTTTTTTGCGTTTATGTCAGAACCGCTGTAAAATCGGCCACCCCTGTGCAAATCACCAATTTAGGCCTCAAATGTAAGGCTCTCGCTCCTGAGCCTTGTTGTGCGCCCGCAGAGCAATTTACGCCCACATATGGGGTATTTCTGTACTCATGAGAAATTGCGTTTTTTCTTTTAACGCTTGTGAAAATAAAAAGTATAGGGCAACACCAGCATGTTAGTGTAACATTTTTTATTTTTTTACACTTAACAAGCTGGTGTAGCCCCAACTTTTCCTTTTCATAAGGGGTAAAAGGAGAAAAAAATTAAAAAATTTGTTGTGCAATTTCTCCCGAGTACGGAAATACCCCATATGTGGCCCTAAACTGTTTCCTTGAAATACGACAGGGCTCCGAAGTGAGAGAGCACCATGCGCATTTGAGGACTAAATTAGGAATCGCATAGGGGTGGACATAGGGGTATACTACACCAGTGATTCCCAAACAGGGTGCCTTCAGCTGTTGCTAAATTCCCAGCATGCCTGGACAGTCAGTGGCTGTCCGGAAATGCTGGGAGTTGTTGTTTTGCAACAGCTAGAGGCTCCGTTTTGGAAACACTGCCATACAATACGGTTTTCATTTTTATTGGGGGGGGGGGGGACAGTGTAAGGGGGTGTGTATGTAGTGTTTTACTCTTTATTATGTGTTAGTGTAGTGTAGTGTTTTTAGGGTACATTCGCACTGGCGTGTTACGGTGAGTTTCCCGCTAGGAGTTTGAGCTGCGAAGAAAAATTTGCCGCAGCCCAGACTTGAAGCATGAAACTTACTGTAAACCTGCCTGTGTGAATGTACCTGTCAAAACTAGAACTCCCAGCATGTACTGACAGACCGTGCATGCTGGGAGTTGTACTTTTGCAATAGCTTGAGGCACTGGTTGGAAAACCTTCAGTTAGGTTCTGTTACCTAACTCAGTATTTTCCAACCAGTGTGCCTCCAGCTGTTGCAAAATTACAACTCCCAGCATGTACTGATCGCCGAAGGGCATGCTGGGAGTTGTAGTTATAAAATAGCTGGAGGTACGCAACTACAACTCCCAGCATGCCGAGACAGCTGATTGCTGTTTGGACATGCTGGGATTTGCAGTTTTGCATCTGGAGGGCTACAGTTTTAGAGAACACTGCAAAGTGATCTCCAAACTGTGGTCCTCCAGCTGTTGCAAAACTACAATTCCCAGCATGCCCAGACAGCAAACAGTTGTTTGGGCATGCTAGGAGTTGTAGTTTTGCAAGATCTGGAGGGCTACAGTTTGGGGACCAGTATATAGTGGTCTCAAACTGTAGCCCTCCAGCTGTTGCAAAACTACATATTCCAGCATGCCCAAACAGCTGTCTGGGCTTGCTGGGAGTTGTAGTTTTGCAACATCTGGAGGGCTACAGTTAGAGACCACTGTATAATGGTCTCAAACTGTACCCTGCAGATGTTGCTAGGCAACTCACCGGCTTCCGTCGGATCCAGCCGCACGACGTCGCCGCCCGCAGCCTCCGACGCCCGCCCGGATCGGTAAGTGGATCTTCGGCGCCGGTCCCTGTCGTTTCCCCGTCCTGCCCCGCCTATTGTGGGAGGGCAGAACAGGGAAAACAAAAGTTAACAAAAGCACCCCTGCCACCTCACTCCTATCACTTCAGGGGGATCCTGGGTGTCTTAGACACCCGCGATCCCCCTTACATTCCGGGTCACTATAGACCCGGAATTGCGCAAATCGCAAGTGTGAATTCACTTGCGGTTTGGCGCGATCGCCGACATGGGGGGGGGGGTCTGATGACCCCCCTGGGCATTTGCACGGGATGCCTGCTGAATGTTTTCAGCAGGCATCCCGGTACGATCCCCGCCTGGTGCACGGCGGGGACCAGAACTGCCCGTGACGTAAATGTACATCCTTGGTCCTTAAGACCCAGGGTGTCGGGACGTAACGTTACGTCATGGGTCCTGTAGGGGTTGAAAAAAAAAAAAACTAAGGAAACTATGATTACTGCCTGCAATCCACTGGTGCCTCTAGTATCGTTGCTCCCGGTGTCCCTCCTTAGCCAGTGTTTGTCTGAGCAGCAATGTGATGTATTGATCGCAGCATCTAAAATGCGGGTTAACGGTGAACAGTATATGCAATCAGTATTGCATTGTATAGCTCCTTATAGGGACAAAAAAAAAAATTTATAAAAGTGAATTAACCCCTTGCCTAAAAAAAGTTTATATCACCCCCTTTTCCCATTTTTTAAAATAAAATAATGTAATAAAAAATAATCATATGTGGTACCGCTGCGTGTGTAAGTGTCCGAACTATTAAAATATAAGGTTAGCTAAACGGCATGGTCGATGGCGTACACGAAAAGTACCAAAGTCTAAAATTGTGCATTTTTGGTCACTTCATATACCATTAAAAAATGTATAAAAACCTATCAAAAAGTCCCATCATAACAAAAATGATACCGATAAAAACTACAGACCACGGCGCAAAAAAATGAGCCCTCATATAGCCCCGTATGCAGAAAAATAAAAAAAAGTTATAAGGGTCAGAAAAGGACCATTTTAAACATACTAAGTTTGGTGCATGTAGTTATAATTTTTTTAAAGTAGTAAAATAAAATAAAACCTACATAAATTAGGTATCCTTGTGACCATATGGACCTACAGAATAAAGAACAATTTTTTACCAAAAATGTCACTGTGTAGAAACGGAAGCCCACTAAATAGCGTTTTATTTTCACCCCACAAATATATATTTTTGGGTTTTGCGGTAGATTTTGTTATTAAATTGTTGATGTCATTACAAAGTACAATTGGTGATGCAAAAAACAAACCCTTATATGGGTCTGTAGGTGCAAAATTGAACGCGGTATGATTTTTAGAAGGGCAGGAGGAAAAATTTTGTGCAAAAACGAAAATTGGCCTGGTCCTTAAAGGTGTATTCCCCCCCCCCCCCAGACATCTTATCCCCTATCCAAACGATAGGGTATAAGATGTCTGATCGCGGGTATCCCGCTGCTGGGGACCCTAGCGATCTTGGCTGCGGCACCACAGACATCCGGTGCACAGAGCGAACGTAATCACCCCTACCCCTTAATTCCCTGGTTGAACTTGATGGACATATGTCTTTTTTCGACCGTACTAACTATGTAACTATGTGCCGGATGACTGGCGATGCTGGGTGGAGGCTCGTGATGTCACGGCCGCGCCCCCTCAATGCAAGTCTATGGGAGGGGGCGTGACGACCCTCGCGATCAGACATCTAATCCCCTATCCTTTTGATAGGGGATAAGATGTCTAGAGGCGGAGTACCCCTCTAAGGTCAAAATGGGCTTTGTCCTTAACACTCCAAGTCGTACATTTATGCCCGATGATATCTAGAGGTTAAAGGTAGCCATATACATAAAATAGATGTCAGCCAAACGTTTATCTCGCCCTATTGAACACTCCGCTCCACAGAGTGTATAAAATGTGCATGTCTTTAACCCTTTAACGACGGACGTATATTTACGTCCTCCGCTGGCTCCCGCGATATGCTGCGGGGTCACGCAGCTAATACAGGACATCACCGCTGTGAAATCGCGGCGTCCGGGACCGCCGCTGTGAAATCGCGGTGTCAAAAACAGCTTACAGGACACCAAGAGGGCCCTTACCTGCCTCCTCGGTGTCCAATTGGCGAATGACTGCTCCGTGCCCAGGCAGGAGATCCAGGCAGGAGCAGTCAAGCGCCGATAACACTGATCACAGGCGTGTTAATACACGCCAGTGATCTGTGTAAAAGATCAGTGTGAGCAGCGTTATAGGTCCCTATGGGAGCTATAACACTGCAAAAAAAAAAGTAAAAAAATAAGTGTTAATAAAGGTCATTTAACCCCTTCCTTAATAAAAGTTTGAATCACCCCCCTTTTCCCATAAAAAAAATAACAGTGTAAATAAAAATAAACATATGTGGTATCGCCGCGTGCGTAAATGTCCAAACTATAAAAATATATCGTTAATTAAACCGCACGGTCAATGGCGTACGCGCAAAAAAATTCAAAAGTCCGAAAAAGCATATTTTTGGTCACTTTTTATACCATAAAATGAAATAAAAAATGAATAAAAAGTTATCAAAAAGTCAGATCAAAACAAAAATGGTACCGATAAAAACTTCAGATCACGGCGCAAAAATTGAGTCCTCATAGCGCCCTGTAGGTGGGAAAATAAAGTTATAGGGGTCAGAAGAGGACATTTTTAAACGTAAAACTTTTACTGCATGTAGTTATGATTTTTTCCAGAAGTGCGACAAAATCAAACCTATATAAGTAGGGTATCATTTTAACCGTATGGACCTACAGAATAATGATAAGGTGTCATTTTTACCGAAATATGCACTGCGTAGAAACGGAAGCCCCCAAAATTTACAAAATGGCGTTTTTTCTTCGATTATGTCTCACAATGATTTTTTTTTCTGTTTCGCTGTGGATTTTTGGGTAAAATGACTAATGTCACTGCAAAATAGAATTGGTGACGCAAAAAATAAGCCATAATATGGATTTTTAGGTGGAAAATTGAAAGGGTTATGATTTTTAAAAGGTAAGGAGGAAAAAATGAAAATGCAAAAACTGAAAAACCTTAAGGGGTTAAAGTGGTATTCCAAGAATTTTTTTATTTGCTACAGGGGCTGTAAAGTTAGTGTAGTTGACAATATAGTGTCTGCACCTTTGTGTGATGACGGTCTCGCAAGTCTGTGATATTTTTTTGGCCCAAAGGTTATTTTTAACAGCATACAAAATGAATGTTGTCTCAGGTTCCCAGGGTGCAATGCGGCCCTGAGACACTACATTATTAGTCAGGTGTTCAGAGGGAGCCTGTCCTGCTTCAATGGGTGAAGTGACCGCTGGGTGGAAGAGAGATCATTCTGCAACTAATTGTATTTTTGCAACAGCCGTTGGTACCCTGATTAGAGAACACTGGTCTTTTGCTTGGAATGCAGCTCATTTGTATTTCAATGAGTGGGGTGTCTGAAGTGTGGGAGGGAGGAAAGTGACCTCACACTTGCAATCAAGGAATTATGGAACTTGTAGGAAACAGCCATGGGACAGGAGATAGCCAGTTCACAAAAAGATAGCCACAGCGTTATGGTAATCTCACAACATAGCCATTTAGCAGATCCTTCCTAAGCATGTCCATTACTGTCTGGCAGGTAAGTAGTAAAATCACCTTATGGTGGATAACCCCTTTAACTTTTTACATGTCGTATTGGTCACTAGAACGAGCGGAAAGAGAAGTGCCGCACACTTCTCTGCCTGCTCTGTGTTTATGGGAGCGCGAAAATCCCATAGACTAACATTCTCAGACCATATTGGTCACGTGACACAGAGCCAGCAGAAAAGGTGCTAATAATAATTACAGTGCCTATCTAAGCATTTAGCATTAAGTAAGCAGTGTTAAAGGAGATATCTGGCCAAAAGTGGTAAGAATAAAAACTAAGTGGCAAGAATAAAAATAAGTTATATATACGCTCAAAATTACTCCACAAGGCATCCCAGCAGATTTGTTTCTAAATCGGACCAACATTTCCCCCATATACAGCCCTTGAAATTCCAGGTACTTCCTGGTTTTTGCAGGGAGCTAAGATCTGCTGAAAACTACACAGGCCAGGAGCCCCTTTACTTGTTTCCTGTGTGAGCTGTAGATGGAGCTGCCTTTAGAGAGCTGAGCAGGTCACATCGTTAGAGAAGCAGTGAATATAGATGAGGGAGGTCTGGGCAGCTGAGGAGAAGGGAGTGTGATATTACAAAGTGACGTGTTGGACCTAAAATGGACGCTGATGTAATGTCCGTTTTTGTGTCTTTGTGTTTCTATGTCTTGAAGTCTGTTCAGACAATGGTATTCTTGTCTGAGCAGTTTCTGTTCTAATTCTTCCTGTGCTTGGAAGAGTTAATGCTCTGAGCCAATTCACTCGGTTGTGGCTATTTAAACCCTAGCTTTGCTGTACTCTGGTTGCTGGTTTATCATGGACCTTGTATTTATTTTGTGATATTATCTGAGTTTTAGTCTTGATTAATAGTCCTGTTTATTATTGATTTTAGTCTGTGGTTCATCTGTTGGTTTTTAGGATTGTATGTCCGTTCTGCTTGTACCTTGTTTCTTAGTCTCTGTTCACACTTTGAGAATCCTAACCTGTGTCCGTTCACGTTGTGAAGTTTGGTTTTGAATATATCCTGTCTTGTATCCTGAAATATTTCCTGTCTTGTATCCTGACCTGTTGTTTTTATGGAGTTCATGATTGCTGATCTTTAGAGTTTATAGTATATGCACTGATCATGATAACTGATCTAGTGTTTCCTCTGTGCTTTACCATTGGTCTATAGCAGTGTTTCCCAACCTTTTTCGTCTCGGGGCTCCCCTCTGAAAAAATTTTTTTCGCAGGGCACCCCGACCGAAGTTCACGAGCAAAAAAAAAAAAAGAGGCCGCAATGCACACAAAATGCAATATCTTTATCAGTGGGTATGTAGTTTAAAGTGCTGCTTTATACAGCTACTCACATGTGACGTCCTCTCTGATCAGCATCTTTCCCTGTTCTTTTCCGTCTGGTCCGGACCGTCCTGACCATTTCTTCCAGCCACAACTCTTCACTGTTAAACCTGCAAAACAAATGGGTGGGTGAACGTGGGTGACAGGGGGATGGACAGGGGTCACAAAGAGGTGGCCAAGGTGGACGTGGATGACAGGAGGGGGGACACTGGAGATATGGGGGTAAACAGGGATGACAGAAGGGTGGACAAGGATGATAAGGGGGATAAAAGAGGGGGGACAGAGGGGTGAATAGGGGGGTGAACATGGGTGACAGGAGGTAGACTGGGGGTGAACATGGGTGACAGGGATGGACAGGGGGGTGGACATGGATGACAGGAGGATAAACATGGGTGAGAGGGGGGTGGACATGAGTGAGAGGGGGGTGGACATGGGTGTGAGGGTGGGGATGGACATGGGTGAGAGGGGGATGGACATGGGTGAGAGGGGGATGGACATGGGTGAGAGGGGGATGGACATGGGTGAGAGGGGGATGGACATGGGTGAGAGGGGGGGGATGGACATGGGTGAGAGGGGGGGGATGGACATGGGTGAGAGGGGGGGGATGGACATGGGTGAGAGGGGGGGGATGGACATGGGTGAGAGGGGGGGGATGGACATGGGTGAGAGGGGGGGGATGGACATGGGTGAGAGGGGGGGGATGGACATGGGTGAGGAGGGGGGATGGACATGGGTGAGAGGGGGGATGGACATGGGTGAGAGGGGGGATGGACATGGGTGAGAGGGGGGATGGACATGGGTGAGAGGGGGGATGGACATGGGTGAGAGGTGGGGATGGACATGGGTGAGAGTGGGGATGGACATGGTACAGTACCTTAAGCAAGCCATTTTTCTTCCTCGTTCTTCCCCTCTCCGGCAGGGCACCAACTCAGGGCTCCAGCATGGAAATCATTCACTGTGCCGCAGGGGAGGGGGACGCTGGGGCATGGGTCACTACACCTTCCGCTTACTTCCCCTCTCTGGGCCGCAGGGGGAGGGGGAAGCTAAGGGACGCTGGGGGACGTAGGGGGACGCTGAGGCCTAGAGCAGCAGCCCCTGATCTTGTGACTCCTCCTCCTCCATGTGACTGATCACATGACGGTGACATCATCACACGTCCTGTAAGCACACTGCTCCTCTATCTGACACAGGTGCACGCACAGCGCACACAAACTTTCCTCCCCCCTGCGGTGCCGGGGAGGGAAATTTAAAAAAGAAAAAATAATAATTTTGACAGCAAAATCCTGTGCCACCCCGAGCAGTGCCGAACGGCACCCCAGTGTGCCGCGGCACCCAGGTTGAGAATCACTGGTCTATAGTGTCCTCTGTGCTTACTCACTGATCTGTGTCCTCTGTACTTAATCTGTTTATGTTAGTTATCTGAGTCCAGTGTAAACAGTGTTCTATTTTCCTGTTCTAGTTTATTGTTTCATTTCAGTTCTTCTGTTTATCCCCTGCATTTCCTGGTTTCTGCTGTATACTCATTCCATACCTAGTCATGTTCATTTATTCATATCTGCCGTTTATCTGGTTTCTGAACTGTCTGTTATTACACTATATTCTGCCCCGTTTATTGTATTTATATTATGTCTGGTTTTGGTAGTCATCCCGTTATGTTTCATATCTGTCTTAGGCTGTGTTCATTGTTATTTGTTTTATACCCATTGCACTTAAGCTCAGGTAGGGACTGGCACCATAGTTGTTGATTCGCCGTTTAGGGCAGATGGGCAAGTAGCCAGGGAGAGTGTTATTAGGGACAGCTTAGAGCTCACTCTCCCTGTCCACCCCTGGTCATGACAGCTGAACCCAGAAAACTGGTGTCTGACAGTCATCATGTGTGCTAAGAACTACTGGACTTCCTGCCTGGAGGAGAAGCTGAAAGAAACGGTATGTGCTTAGCAAATATTACACTTGTACAATACAAAGTTGTATCATTTTAACATGCAGCTATATAAATGTAATTTCATTTGACTGGATTTCTCTTATTTCACTGGAGTTCTCCTTATCTCTGGTGCCAGCGGAAAATAGAAAAAAAAACATACTTACCTATCCCCAGTTCCCTGCAGCCCCCGTTCACCTCCATTTAGTTCCAAGTAACACTAAACGGTTACCCCAGAGGTATTTTTTTTTTTTTTTTTTTTAAAGATGCCCATCCTGTTTCTTATTAAAAAAAAACAACAACCTTTACTTACATTTCACGCTCCCCTGGTACCTCTGCTTTGGTCCCTGGTGCAAGCCTCATCCTGGTGCCAGTAGGCGATGTGGCACAGTGCAGCTCAGCAAATTATTGGCCGCAGTAGTGTCTACCCTAGGTCAGTGATGGTTGACTTGCAGTGTGACGTATTGAGACCCGGTGCCGGTCTTCTTCCAATGCCGGAGCTCAGTACATGACATTGCCTCACAGCCCATCACTGGCCAAGGTGGGACACCATTCTATGTGGGGAGATGTCTAGCCAGCACATAGGTATGGGATAACAGGGGAGTGGAGTTACATTTTTACAGTAAACCTTTATGGTCTATTCACACGTGCAGTTTTCTGCGCAGATTTGATGCGCAGGATTTTCTGCTGCAGATTTCAACGCAAACTGAATGATTGAACACAGCTTGAAATCCTGCGCATCAAATCTGCGCAGAATACTGTACGTGTGAATAAACCCTTAAGGGGTAAACTTGCTACATGGGGTCTGACATCCAGGGAGTCCTTCCTACAGAGGACAAACTATAGTTAAAATAAAAACCTCCCCTGCTGTGGTGGCTAAATAAGTGGTGTGTTGTAGTATAGTGACAGGGTGTTGTGACTGAGATAGAGTTTGTGACACCAGGGTAGTTTTAACCTCCACACTCCAAGGGTAAGCAGCTTCCTGGGCCAAGCAATGAGGAAATAAAAGACCACACATGCAGGATTATGGAAACTACTTTTACTAACATACTTGCAGGCAGATGTTACAGTCCATGCAATTAAAACAACAAACTTTTTAGTGCAATTGTTTGGGGGTAAGGTTGCATAGGATGTCATTTTAATTCGCTGGGCACTCTTGGACATGTAGTTATAGTGCAGCTGTGATGACTTAACTGACTTGACTTAGCTGGACTTTAGACTAACTTAGGAGACAACTAACAAAGACTCACTCTTGTTCCTTGGCGCTACAGGGCCCTTTCGGCACTATGACGACTTCTCCCTGGAATTTAGACTTAGACTTGACCTGGACGGCGGGATGCTAACGAATGGGTGTAGCTGCTCGACACTTGACCCCTCCTCAGGCTCCACTGACTTGAATGCTGCACAGTCTCTCCTCCTTGCCCAGGACCGTCCTTCCTCTCCTCTCCAGACACTAGACTTGACTTATCTCCTTCTCCCCATAACCACTAGTGACTCCTGTCCTCATTAGAGGTATGGGGCAGGGTACAGCCGAGAGGCTTCCTCTAGCTCTGACTGAGCTACACTAACTCCTTACACTAACTGACTCCTCCCTGTCTAGCCAGACCAGGGGGCTTAGGGCTGAGCTCTTTTTGGCCGCAGTGATCACATGACACCTCTGCACCCTTTCCCCTAAAGGCACAGTACAATTTATATAAAGTGAACAACATACATTGGTATAAAACATAGCACAATAAAGACAAAATTATTAACAAGTTCACTGGAGCTGTGGGCCGAAACAGACACCTGAGGCAAAATCTACCTGAGAGGACAGGCAATGTGTAGTATGTCGTGAATCAGGACACCACACTGTGATAAGCCACAGCCCACAAACCCCACCCACAATAAATCACACACAATGAACCACAGCCCACAAGCCCCATCCACAATAAACCACACACAATAAACCACAGCCCACAAACCCCATCCACAATAAACCACACACAATAAACCACAGCAAACAAACCCCATCCGCAATAAACCACACACAATAAATCACAGCCCACAAACTCCACCCACAATAAATCACACACAATGAACCACAGCCCACAAGCCCCATCCACAATAAACCACAGCCCACAAACCCCATCCACAATAAACCACACACAATAAACCACAGCTCACAAACCCCACACACAATAAACCACACACAATAAACCACAGCCCACAAACCCCACCCACAATAAACCAAAGCCCACAAACCCCACCCACAATAAATCACACACAATGAACCACAGCCCACAAGCCCCATCCACAATAAACCACACACAATAAACCACAGCCCACAAACCCCATCCACAATAAACCACACACAATAAACCACAGCAAACAAACCCCATCCACAATAAACCACACACAATAAATCACAGCCCACAAACTCCACCCACAATAAATCACACACAATGAACCACAGCTCACAAACCCCACACACAATAAACCACACACAATAAACCACAGCCCACAAACCCCACCCACAATAAACCAAAGCCCACAAACCCCACCCACAATAAACCACACACAATAAACCACAGCAAACAAACCCCATCCACAATAAACCACACACAATAAATCACAGCCCACAAACCCCATCCACAATAAACCACAGCTCACAAACCCCACACACAATAAACCACACACAATAAACCACAGCCCACAAACCCCACCCACAATAAACCAAAGCCCATAAACTCTACCCACAATAAATGACACACAATGGACCACAGCCCACAAGCCCCATCCACAATAAACCAGTGCCCACAAACTCCACCCACAATAAACCACAGCCCACAAACTCCACCCTCAATAAACCACACACAATAAACCAGAGCCCACAAACTCCACCCACAATAAACCACATCCCACAAACTCCACCCACAATAAACCACACACAATAAACCACAGCCCAAAAACTCCACTCACAATAAATAACACACAATAAACCAAAGCCCACAAACTCCACCTACAATAAACCACACACAATAAATCAGAGCCCACAAACTCCACCCACAATAAACCACAGTCCATAAACTCCACACACAATAAACCACACACAATAAACCAGAGCCCACAAACTCCACCCACAATAAACCACAGCCCACAAACTCCACACATACAATAAACCACACACAATCAACCAAAGCCCACAAACCCCATCCACAATAAACAACACACAATCAACCAAAGCCCACAAACCCCATCCACAATAAACCACACACAATAAATCACAGCCCACAAACCCCACCCACAATAAACCACACACAATAAATCACAGCCCACAAACCCCACCCACAATAAACCACACACAATAAATCACAGCCCACAAACCCCACCCACAATAAATCACACACAATAAATCACAGCCCACAAACCCCACCCACAATAAACCACACACAATAAACCACAGCCCACAAACACTATCCACGATAAACCACACACAATAAACCACAGCCCACAAGCTCCACCCACAATAAATCACACACAATGGACCACAGCCCACAAGCCCCATCCACAATAAACCAGAGTCCACAAACTCCACCCACAATAAACCACAGCCCACAAACTCCACCCACAATAAACCACACAATAAACCACCCTCAATAAACCACACACAATAAACCACAAACCCCATCTACAATAAGCTAAACCCCACAAACCCCACCCCAAATAAGTCACACCCACAAACACAACCCACAATAAACCATACACATTAAACCAAACCCCACCCACAATAAGCCACACCCTTCATTCTCAAAGTGTGACTTTTTGTCAAAGTGAATTTTTATCCTCTAACGCCTAGGCACATTTTTGGCTGTCTTTTGAAAAATAAAACAGACAAAAAATGGTAACAGTACTTTTTTTTTACTATTACATTTCCTTGAATTCATTATTAAAACACCTCAAACTTTACATTCAGTTTCATTTTCAATCTGTAATTGTTATGGCCATAAAAAAAAGTGCAAGGGACTTCTTTTGGGCCATTTTTTTGCCAAAATATGTTTCTTTTTGGGATAAAAACATCCAAAAACATTACTTGCATAAAGCCATTTTTGCTGCTATAGCTTTTGCCAAAGTGGTATTTCCCAACCAGTGTGCCTCCAGTTGTTGCAAAACGACAACTCCCAATTGTTGATTTGCCAAAATATCTTGTTTATCCTTTATAATATCTTGCCAACATAACATCTGGAGCTTATGTTAATCAAAGGAGAGTCCAGGATAGTGGATGGATCTCTGTTTTTCCAGAAGAGTGGTAACCCTATGACAGAAAAGCATTAAAGGGGTACTCCACTGTCCCAGTGTCTGGAACATTTAGTACCGAATGCTGAGTAGGGGCTGCGGGGGTCGTGACGTCACACCACGCCCCCTCAGTGCAAGTCTATGGGAGGGGGCGTGACCTCCCATAAATTTGCATTGAGGGGGTGTGACATCACAAGGGGCGTGGCCGTGACGTCATGACCCCCTCACCCAGCGTTCTGAACTAAATGTTTCCCTTTAAAGGGGTACTCCGGTGGAAAACTTTTTTTTAATTAACTGGTGCCGGAAAGTTAAACAGATTTGTAAATTACTTCTATTAAAAAATCTTACTCCTTCCAGTACTTATTAGCTGCTGAATACTACAACAGAAATTCTTTTCTTTTTAGAACACAGAGCTGTCTTCTGACATCATGAGCACAGTGCTCTCTGCTGACATCTCTGTCCATTTTAGGAACTGTCCAGAGCAGCATATGTTTGCTATGGGGTTTTCCTTTTACTCTGGACAGTTCCTAAAATGGACAGCAGAGGTCAGCAGAGAGCACAGTGCTCATGATGTCAGCAGACAGCTCTGTGTTTCAAACGGAAAATAATTTCCACTGTAGTATTCAGCAGCTAATAAGTACAGGAAGGATTAAGATTTTTCTAATAGAAGTAATTTACAAATCTGTATAACTTTCTGGCACCAGTTGATTAAAAAAAAAAGTGAAGGATGAGACATCTGTATGATTCAGTGTATATTTTGCTATATCTATGTAGTAACCAATGGTTGGACACCATGATTTTGACACAATAAAACAAGCACAGACATCCAGCCAATAATATTATGCATGGAGATTATCATCACGGCAAAGTTAATTTGGCAGAAGATGTCGTAATTTCATTCATTATCACAAAACCAATTGAATCCTAACCAGAACTGCAGGAAGAGATTGGAAAAGGCAATGCTACATATGTCGTAGTCGGAGGCATTCAGATTACCCCTAAATTTCCAGTCCCAGAGATTGACTGCCAGTGCAAAGCCATTGATGGTTACTCCTGAGAAAGAAGATGCAATAAGAGCTAACTGAACAATTGCGTGTATCGTGGAGATTCTGATGTGAAAATGGAGTCAAAGTAGGAAGAAGGATGGATGCAAAGTACAGGAGCATTGAGTTACCTCCACCACCAATAACTCCACACCAGGAGGAGGGTGAAAGTAATATGATCAGTGCTTTCTAGTAGGCATAGCTGTATAATATTGCAGTAATACTGCAAAAAAACTGAAATACATTGGCTGCCTTACTTATACGATTCCCTCCACAATTAAAAAAAAAATATTGTATCCTAAGAACTTACAAAACTAGTAACATGTGATACAAGTGCAACAACCAGTGGGTGGATATACTATAAGCTGATATACTAAAACTAGAAACAAATTCTGCCTTGTATCTCGCTGCAAAACTATCACATCGGTGGTGAATCTGCAGAAATTTCTTTGACCTGTGTGGATTTTAATGAAAATTACTTAACAAATACAATACAATTTGCCCTCAAGACCATGAAACACAACGAGCATTTTGCAGATTTGTAAATTGACAGCATGCTTGTTTTTAGGTATGTTCACATGTAAGCCATGACTAAGAGTGCCTAGGCTCCAGAAACATGATGGTGTTACGGCTGCTATGCGTTTTTTGGAATTGATGGACACCACTTAATAAATCAAAAGTCTTTTAACTGCACCTGCTGGATCCACTCGCTGTTTTTCTACAAGGATGGAAATCTCACATCTATTTCTACAGTAAAAATCTAATGCTGACCCACAGATCTCTGCTGCCGATGTGAAGTTTAAACTTCTTCAGATCAGCACAAGGATTAGTCCATTATCATACAATGGGGCTAAGTCTCTGCTTCTCCATACAGAATATCCCGTATAGAATCTTCCATACATAATCTTCAGAAATAAGCAGCATGCTATTTTTGTGGTGGAACCAGGGCAGAACATTTTCATTCATGTGAACGGGTTCAAGAAACTCCTTTTCACATACATGGAATATAGACAGTCAATGGGACTGACCCACAGTCTTGCTCTATGGATTCTTTTTACTACCTTTGGAAAAATTTGGGAAGCAAAATTCTGCAAATCTTAGGGCGAATTCACACACACAGATCGAATCCGTAGTTGAAGGCAATCACTCTATTGCTTTGTAAAATCTGCAGTTGTGGATTTTACAACTATACCCTAAAGGTATAACAAGTGAAAATCCTGGAAGAAGATAAACTAATATTGGTCATTGACACAAAATCAGCTAAATCCTCACCACAATTGAAGTAATATATGATGTTACATACAAAGGGATTAGAATACAGATCACTGTAGAATATCCAGCACCATAGATCCATCACTACATATCCATTGGTGATTAAACCTAACAATATAACTACAGTCTGTACTGCAATAAGTTCAAATATAATGGATGAATACAAGATGAAACCACAGATGAAAGCCAGAAGAGACAATGTATATAATTATGAATTAACATGAGCAAACATTATTCTTACTATAACTGTTATACAAGCACCTGAAACCAAACCTAACAACAATGGATATGTATAATTAGAGGTCATAAGAGCAGTTCGATATTATTAAGAAAGTAAAGGAATTAGTATTTCCTTCTTTGACACGGCGGACATGTGCGAAATGTCCGCCAAGAAATCACGGGCAGACATTCCGCACTTTTGCTTGGTTCGGCGGCACTAGGACTGCTCGGATATGTACAGTCTTCAATCGGTTCAATGTTTCTGTAGACACCAGAATTGGAATTTCTGCAGCAGAAACATCTGCCGTGTGCACAGTGTAGCAGAATTCCATTAAAATAAATGGGACTCTGTTGCTTCCGAATTTCCAAGCGGAATATTTCAGCAGAATTCCACTTAGAAATCACGCCATTTAAATCAGAAAGAGAGGTTTCCCCAGGATAAAGGACCTTATAATTATGTGAAAGATAACTTTTTGCAATGATGAATGGAGGTAGCACTTAAAGAACCAGTTTTTGGGCAATAGAACATGCACAAAAGTCCAGTAAGCTCCAGTAAGAAGAGATGATAATCGGTGGGAAGGTATTTTGACAGAGGGTGCCATAGTGTTTAAAGGGGTACGCTGGCCTTAAGACATCTTATCCCCTATCCAAAGGATAGGGGATAAGATGCCTGATCGTGGGGATCCCGCCGCTGGGGACCCCCACAATCTTTCATGCAGCACCCCACTATCATCAGCCTCCGGAGCGAACATCGCTCCGTGTCTGATGAATCACGATCACTGGGCCGGAGTATCGTGATGTCACAGCTCGGCCCCCGTGTGATGTCACGCTCCGCCCCCTCAATGCAAGCCTATGGGAGGGGGCGTGACAGCTATCATGCCCCCTCCCATAGGCTTGCATTGAGGGGGTAGAGCGTGATGACACACGGGAGCGGAGCCGTGACGTCACGATACTCCGGTCTTGTGATCGTGATTCATCAGACCCAGAGCGATGTTCGCTCTGGAGGCTGATGATAGCGGGGGTTCCCAGTGGTGGGACCCCCGCGTTCAGGCATCTTATCCCCTATCCCAGTGGTCTGCAACCTGTGGACCTCCAGATATTGCAAAACTACAACTCCCAGCATGCCCGGACAGCCGTTTGCTGTCGGGCATGCTGGGAGTTGTAGTTTTGCAACATCTGGAGGTCCGCAGGTTGAAGACCACTGCCCTATCCTTTAGGTAAGGGATAAGATGTCTTAGGGCCAGAGTAACCCTTTAACAAGGTCCCAGAACCTCTTGAATCCAGAACACAACTGAAAAAAGAGATTTGATAAGGCAACAAAAATGACATATGAGTTAACAAAATTACATATTAGTCAGAGATGTATACAACATTTTCGAATTTCCAGTCCAGTAGATTGACCACCAGTATAAACAAAACAAAACTAATGCAGTTTGAGCTAAAAAAAAAAAAAAAAAAAAAGAGCTTATGTCAGAATAAATCGAAAACAGATAGATGCTAAATCAAGCGGCATTGGGTTGGTTCCTGTTGTATACAAGGGTTGTGGAGGGAACATGGTCTATGTTTTGATTTGATTTTCATTGTGACAAACGATGGACAGATATATATTAGTAATCATAAGTAATCACATCATAGATTCCAACTTTTTTTCAAGGCCACCAGCTGCATTTCGTAGTTTAACGTTTCCTTTAATCATAACAAAACGATGCACAGTGAAGTACAACATTGGTGCTGAATAACATACGTATGAAAGTTAGCTATCCCAAGGAACCACCTCTGTGAAAAGTAATGTAGAAAACACAAAGTACATAATGAACAAAATTATCAAAGAAAGTATTGTGCAACCAGCTTGACGGTGGGCTTCCATGCAGATTTCATGTCCCATTTTCATACTTGTGTGCATCTTGTTGCCGTCTTTAAATGGTTCAATGCTTCTGCAGATGCCAGAATTGGGATTTTCGTGGCAGAAATTCCGCTGTAGTAGAATTGCAGTAGTGCAGTAGAATTCAACTGAAATCAATGGAACCCTGTTTCAGTGGAATTTCCGAGCTGAATATTCCTGCAGAATTCCACTTCTGTGGAATTCAAATTCTGCCATGTGAACATAGCGTTAATCAGAAAGAGAGGTATCCCTAGAATAAAGGAGCTTTGCTATTTGAAAGATCACTTTTTGCAATGATGCATGGAGGTAGAACCTAAATAGCCAATTTTTGGGCATCACAATTTTAGCACAATAGAACATGCACAAAAGTCCAGTAAGCTCCAGTAAGTAGAGATTATAATCGGTGAGAAGGTATTTTGACAGGAAGTTCCAAAGTTTTCAACAAGATCCTTGAACCTCTTGAATCCAGCCAACAATTGGAGAGAGAGTTTCAAGGCAACACCAGTTATATAGTAATCAGAGGGAATAGAGCAATGCAGAATTTCCAGTCCAGTAGATTGACCACCAGTATGAAGCCCTTGGTGATGAACCCCAACTAAACGATTGCAGGTTGAACTGAAATAATGTCAAAATAAATCGAAAACAAATAGATGCAAAATAAAGCGGTGTTGGGTTATATTTAACAGCAATAGTTTCAGGTTGATACAAGGGTTGTGGAGGGAATAGGGTCCATCTTTTGATTTGCTTCTCGTTGTAACAAATGATGGACAGATATGTATTAGTAATCACATCATAGATTTAAACTTTCTCACAAGGACACTAGCTGCATTGCGTAGTTTGACGTTTCCTGTAATCATAATAAGACCGTGCACAGTTGAGTACAGCATTGGTGCTAAATAACATATGTAAAAAAATATGCTGCCCTGAGGAACTATATCTATTAAAAGTACTATAGAAAACACAAAGTACACGCCGAACAAAAGGAGCAAAGACAGTATTGTGCATCCAGCTTGACGGTGGGCTTCCATACTGATTTCATGTCCCATTTTTATACTTGTGTGCATTTGTTTCATATGATATAAAAGTGACTGAAGTATAAGACCAGCAGCCAGAACAACGTAAAAAAGCGGCATTGCATACCCGAAAAACAATATTACAGAGCGATATATATTTATGTAGGAATATTCTTTAATCGTCTTGTTACATGGAGTTGGCAAGCTGGTGCATAAAGTATTTGAGTAGTCATTAATAGTCCATGCCAGAGGTAGACCCATTACCATACACAAAAGAACAGACACGATGATCATATATTGGTAATTTTGAATGGCCTGTTTTTGAACCCATCGACACAAACAGTACTTGAAGACCACAATCTTACTGCAGTAGAACATGCACAGAGATGCGGTCAACAGCAGGCTACAAGTACCGGAGGTCATCTTAAGAGCATTCATAAGGCGGCAGAAAAAGTCTTCATCTTGAGCAAGGTAACATGTCCAAGTGGCTGTGGCCCAGATCTGGAGAGAAAGGTTGGTTACTGCCAAATAGCACATGTAGAAGTCGGATTTAGTCAGAGAGATTAAATGCTTTCTCTCCCAAATGTTGACTCCAAGGATGAACCCATTTGAGATCAAGCCGGAGAGGAATGCCAAGATCTGGACTGTACTAAAAACCCATACAATGGTGGAAGACATGGTGATTCTGAGAGGGAAAGGTGCAAAATGAAGTTAGAGATAGATGCAAATATGATAAGTATTGGTTTACCTCCATAGAAAGTTGTTTGCAAATTACCTCCATCCCAATTGAGGTGTGTCTTCTATATCGTATCCTTTGGCTGAAATTCCAGTATATTCTATATTTGACAAGTCATAGAGAAGCCACATATATAGCAA
The DNA here is from genome assembly GCF_029499605.1 of Hyla sarda. Taxonomy (NCBI): domain Eukaryota; kingdom Metazoa; phylum Chordata; class Amphibia; order Anura; family Hylidae; genus Hyla; species Hyla sarda. The sequence goes on from NC_079195.1 coordinate 29,464,062, forward strand.
GGAAGATCAGTGATTTCCAAGGGTTGATACCATTTTTGGGACATATTTTTTTCTCGTGCATCTTTATGAAGCATCTATTTTTGTGGTATGTGGTGCCTATGGTCTTGAGTTCAGGAAAGGGACAGGGCTAAGGACGGCCAGGCTAGGTAGGTAAGATAAGAGTATACATAGGGCTCGTTCCTGCATGTCTAGCATCAGAATCTTTTTGTGTATTATAACTCGCATATCCATAAGGGAAGGGAAGATAGATAGCTACTGTATATCCATAAGGGAAGTGAAGATAGATAGCTACTGTAAGCACCCTGGTTTAATTTCCTGCAAGAGGCCATCTATATGAACTTTTTGCTTTTTGAACTTTTTACATGCTCATGTAAATGTACCACGTGTAATATGACATGTAATTATTAAAGGCTCAAGCAAAACTTATGTTACGCCTCATGTATAATCACAGGAAAAGTAGTTGCTGTGATTTCTGTAGATTCAGGAAGACAGCGAAGCATTCAAACTAGGGATGCCAATACTGGTATCGGTATCGGGGCCGATACTATCCATTTGCATGGTATCGGGGACTCGTTTAATGTCCCCGATACCTGGTGCCACTATGCTGCCCCGTTCTTCCATCCTCCCGTCAGCATCATAGTGTTCCATGGAGGAGCATGTGACACACACTTCACTCCGCCTCCTTCCCTGCGACCAGCGTAACGCTATGGAGGAAGCAGAGGGACGTATATGTCACATGCTCCTCCATAGGACAACACAATGCGGACCGGAGGACGGGAGAACGGGGCAGAAGAGCGGCAGCATCAGCACCCGACAGAGGAGGTGAGCTGCCTGCAAGGAGGGGGGGCTGCTACTAATGTCTAAGCGGGGGGGGGCCCAGCTGCTGTCTAAAGGGGGGGCCCTGCTGCTGTCTAAAGGGGGGCCCCTCTGCTGTCTAAAGGGGGGGCCCTGCTGCTGTCTAAACGGGGGGGGGGGCTGCTGCTGTCTAAAGGGGGGGCCTGCTGCTTTCTAAAGGGGGGGGCCCTGCTGCTGTCTAAAGGGGGGCCCTGCTGCTATCTAAAGGGGGTCCTGCTGCTATTTGAAGGGGGGCCCTGCTGTTATCTGAAGGGGGGCCCTGCTGCTGTCTAAAGGGGAGGGGGCTGCTGCTGTCTAAACGGGGGGAGGGGCCTGCTGCTGTCTAAACGGGGGGGGGGGCCTGCTGCTGTCTAAACGGGGGGGGGGGCTGCTGCTGTCTAAAGGGGGGGGGGGGCTGCTGCTGTCTAAACGGGGGGGGGCCCTGCTGATGTCTAAAGGGGGGGCCTGCTGCTGTCTAAGGTGGGGGCTGCTGCTGTCTAAAGAGGGGGCCCTGCTGCTGTCTAAAGGGGGGCCCTGCTACTGTCTAATAGGGGGGCTGCTGTCTAAAGGGGGGCTGCTGCTGTCTAAAGGGGGGCCCTGCTGCTGTCTAAAGGGGGGGGTGCCCTGCTGCTGTCTATAGGGGGGTCTGCTGCTATCTAAAGGGGGGCCCTGCTGCTATCTAAAGGGGTGGCCCTTGCTGCTGTCTAAAGGGGGAGGGGCCTGCTGCTATCTAAACGGGGGGGGGGGCTGCTGTCTAAAGGGGGGCCCTGCTGCTGTCTAAATGGGGGGGGGCTGCTGCTGTTTAAATGGGGGCCCACTGTCTAAAGTGGGGCTGTGGTCTACAGGGGGGCTGCTACTTGTGTCTACACGGGGGACTGCTACTAATGACTGCCAATGGGCTGCTGCTAATGTCTGCAAGGGGATACTACCTACTATTAAAGGCAATCTTACAAAAGAGTCACCTGCACTAACTTGAATTTATGTGTAGATAGTGCAGGTGACCCGGTTTCTGCCGCTGCTCACCATGTGGTAATCGGACTCGCCGCTAATGCAAATTCCCTGTTCTGTCCAATGGAGAAGAGAGGTATTTTGGCTCATACTACAGCAGCCGCCTCCATTGTACACAACAAGGACCCACATATCATACGGTGAGCAGCGCCAGAGACCGCGTCACCCTGCTGTCAGATTCCCTTTAAAATAAAAGTACTCGTACTTGGTATCGGCGAGTACTAGAATTAAAGTATCGGTACTCGTACTCGATCTTAAAAAAATGGTATCGGGACATCCCTAATTCAAACTGTCTCTTTAAGACACATGACAGATGGTAGGGGAGTGATCCGCGGGTATGATTTTAGATTACTTCATTAAATTGAGTCACTAAGATTTTTGTAAAATAAAAATTTCAGTCATTGTTTAGAAGGTAGATGGGATAGTATTTCTCACGGTTGGTTCCTTCCCAGGTTTAGGCATTAAAACTATCATGGCTTCTTGCAAGATGTTAGGCAGAAAGCACAAGTAGTTTGGGAGCCAGAAGAGCAACTCAACTATGATTATACTATTCTCAGAAGCCATCCATGTGTGGTGTATCTTCTATTAAGATTAAGACAATTTTGAAGTACATATAGGTAGGAGGTAGCAAAACAGAGCCAGTAATTGGAAAATCAACAACCATAGATTTCATAGGGTCCTGAATAACAACAATAGGGGTTGTGATATTGTCGTCTAGTCGGACCCCCGTGATCTCCCGGCTCCTTTCCTGAGAGAAGCATGTCGATCACCACATGAAGTGGTGGCCGACACGCCTCCTGTATGCATCTCTATAAGAGACCCAGAGATACCCGTCTCTCTTATAAAGAAGCATGAAGGGGGTGTGTCGGCCACCGCTTCGTGCAGTGGTCTACATGCTCCATTCATTAGCCCTAACATATGACTACAGGAACTGACTACACACTGAGTTTGTAGTCTGTAGCCTTGGAGACACTTAGGAGCTGTATATACATTAGGATATTTTTACTTAAAGGAGTAGTCCAGTGGTGATTCAGTGGTGAGCAACTTATCCCCTATCCTAAGGATAGGGGATAAGTTGCAGATCGCGGGGGGTCCGACCCCTGGGGCCCCCCCGCGATCTCCTGTACGGAGCCCCGACAGCCCGCTGGAAGGGGGCGTGTCGACCCCCGCACGAGGCGGCAGCCGACACGCCCCCTCAATACAACTCTATGGCAGAGCCGAAGCGCTGCCTTCGGCAATCTCCGGCTCTGCCATTGAGATGTATTGAGGGGGCGTGTCGGCCACCGCCTCGTGCGGGGGTCGACACCCGCTATCTCGGCGGAGAGCCGGGGCCCCGTACAGAGAGATCGCAGGGGGCCCCAGCGGTCGGACCCCCCGCGATCTCAAACTTATCCCCTATCCTTAGGATAGGGGATAAGTTTTTCACCACTGGACTACCCCTTTAAAGCTATTTTACAAAGTAGTTTGATATTTCTTTTAGCAATATCGGCAAGCATACATGTGAATATTTATTCTCCAACACACTCACATACTGTAGACACCTAGGGTATGTGACACTTTTTTGGCTGTGTTTTCTTATGTAATGTTAACCTAAAAAAATGCCCATGTTAGGTTTAAAAAAAATTCCAAAATATGGACCTATTTTTACCAGTGAATTCCTTTATAATTCAATGGTAAATTATCTTAGATCACATTTAGTTTAAAGGGGTACTCCGGTGCTAAGACATCCTATCCCCTATCCTTTGGATAGACATCTTATCCCCTATCCTTTCACGCAGCACCCCGTTACCATCTGATGACTGCCGATCACGGGGCCGGAGTATTGTGACGTGTCTAATAGTGTGATGTCACGCTCCGCCCCCTCAATGCAAGCCTATGGGAGGGGGCGTGGCAGCTGTGGAGGCCATTGGAATACATAGCCAGACTTAGGAGTTGGTTGTTCCATCTTCATTAGAGAGGTATCCCTAGGATGAAGGAGCTCATGATTGTGTGACAAATTACTTTTTTAAATGATGTGTGGAGATACCTTTGGTAGCACATAAGTACCCTGTTTTTGGACAAAACAATTTTGGTACATTAGAACATGCACAGAAGTCCACCCATATTAAAGCTCCAGAGGGTAGAGATCATCATCATCTAGAAGGTATTTTAACACAATGCACCATAGTTTCCAACAAGGTCACAGCACCAATTGAATCCAGACCACAACAGGAGAGAGAGATTTGATAAGGCAACACCAGCTATATAGTAGTCTGAGGTGGATAGAACATTGCCGAATTTCCAGTCCAGTAGATTTACCACCGATATGAAGCCATTGGTGACAAAACCTAACAAAACTATTGCAGTTTGACCTGAAATAAGAAGTAAGTCAGTAGGTGAATACATGATGGTGGAGCGCTGGAGATGAAAGCGTGAAGTCAAATCAGATTGGAGAAAAACAGATGCAAAATACAGGAGCATTGGGTTACCTTTTCCACCAAAGGTTCCAAGGCAGTAACACGCTAGCTTTAGATGAGGGTGGGTGGAGGAAAGAGAAGAGCCAGCACTGGCAGCCTTCACCCCTGAAAGCGACCAACTGGCCAGTCCAGAGACACATACGATGTAGAAAACACGGTCACAGCAGAGATGTGATCGTGTTTTCTATGTTGTACATATCTGTGTTCTTTCATCATAATTTTCCTGACAAGTTTTTTTTACCCTTTTTCTTAACAAAAATTTTAATTTGCGTTAACAAAAACCTGTTCCCATACGAAAATTATAACGAATATGGTAGCAATTTTTGTCAGCGGCAAAAAATTGCAACAAAAAACGATTGGAAGAACAAACCTTCATATTCTGCCAGCCAGTACTCATATTGTCCGGGTCCACTGGGTCCGGCAGACACTGCCAGTTTAAGAGAGCAGTGCCTGCTGAGAGGTAGCACGTCCGTCAGCTAAATCATCAGGCCTGGCAGTCACATTGCAGGATCAACTGCAGCGAAACAGGGAGTCTGCAGTGCTTAGAAGAACCTGTCTGACATACAGGAGTCTAAATAGGACACAGTCACATTGGCCGGCCTGTAACTATACTGCGTAGCTTAGCTGAGCTGGAGGCAGTGGCTGGCCTAATGGCCATAGGATAGCGGACAAGATGTCAGATCATGGGGGTCCCGCCGCTGGGGACCCCCGCAATATAGCCTGAGCCTCCAGCGTTTCTGGATGCAGTTTCAGGTGGGTGCTGCATGCTATATTGCTGGGGTCCCCAGCGGCGGGACCCCCGCGTTCTGACATCTTATCTGCTATCCTTTGGATAGGGGATAAGATGTCTAGGGGCGGAGTACCCCTTTAAGTTTGGGGTAGTCTCATAATCCCTCATGTTCCTCACCACTCATTTAAGAGACAGTTCCATGATCAATGATAAGAATTTCTGGTTCCACCACATCTATTGGATGAGATCTGGTGACTGTGGAGGCCATTGGAGTCCAGTTACCTCATTGTCCTGTATGAGATGATGTCATGTGACATGGGGCATCATCCTGCTGGAAGGATCAGAAGATGGGTCCACTGTGGTCATAAAGGGATGGACATGGTCAGTAACAATACTCAGGTGGGCTGTCGTGTTTATACCATGCTCAATTGGCACTGAGGGGCCCAGTGTTCCAAGAAAATGCCCCCCCACCATTACACCACCACCAGTCTGAATTGCTGACTCAAGACAGAATGGATCCATATGTTGTTTACACCGAATTCTGACCCTGCTAGCTGATACCTGCTCTTAGCTGACAAGAGTGGCCCCCGGTGGGATCTTCTGCTTCTTCTTCTCCTGTAGTCCATCTTCTTTAAAGGGGTACCCCAGTGAAACCCTTTTTTCTTTTAAATCAGCTGGCTCCGGAAAGTTAAACAGATTTGTAAATTACTTCTATTAAAAAATCTTAATCCTTCCTGTACTTATTAGCTGCTGAATACTACAGAGGAAATTCTTTTCTTTTTGGAATGCTCTCTGATGACATCACGAGCACAGTGCTCTTTGCTGACGTTATTATAATAATAAGTCTTTATTTATTGTTGTCCTTAGTGGGATTTGAACCCAAGGCCCCAGCACTGCAAGGCAGCAGTGCTAACCACTGAGCCACCATGCTGCCCTTAGCATACATCTGCTATGCACGGTTGCGAAAATGGACAGAGATGTCAGCAGAGAGCACTGTGCTCGTGATGTCATCAATGTTCCAAAAAGAAAGGAATTTCCTCTGTAGCATTCAGCAGCTAATAAGTACTGGAAGGATTAAGATTTTTTAATAGAAGTAATTTACAGATATGTTTAACTTTCTGCTACCAGTTGATTTAAAAGAAAAAAGGTTTTCACCGAAGTACCCCTTTAATGTTGGACGTGTTGTGCATTCAGAGATGGTATTCTGCATACCTTGGCTGTAACCATTGGTTATCTGAGTTATTGTTGCCTTTCTGTAATCTTGAACCAATTGCCTATTCTCCTCAACAAGGCATTTTCCTCCACACCTGCCACTTTTTCAAACCATTCAACCATCGTGTAAACTGTTGTGATTGTGAAAATCCCAGCAAAATACTCAGAACGGCCCATCTGGCACCAGCAACAATGCTAAACTCATTTATTGAATGTGAACTTGCTTTTTGCTCACTTTAGAGCAAAAAAAAAGTTGCCAGGAAAGTGGCATCCGTGCACCAAATTTATCAAATGGTGAACTGACGTTGATGAATGCCCACCGAGATGCTCTGGTTAAGTTTCACAGAGATTCACTAAATAAGATCACTTTGTGGTCATAAAAATTAAATAGTCTAAAAGAAATGTTGCAGGAAAAGTCATATCGGACCAGCCTGCGACTTTTCCTACGACAAATTTAAACCCCCCCCCAAAAAAAAAGCCATCTAAATTGTTTGATAAATTTTCTTCAAAGTCACTAAAAATCCCCTTTTTCCCCATTCTGATCCTCTGCTCTTGGCCACATCTACATGCCTAAACGAAATGAGTTTCTGTCATGTGATTGGCAGATTAGCAATTTGTGTTAACAAGCAATAAAACAGGTGTATATAATAGGTGTAGCCAGTGAGTGTATAAGTGTAACATAAAACTAAAATGAATTATTAATCAACTGGAGTGAGGTTTTATCTACATATGGAATAACTTGTTTTCTCTTTTTGATGTAAGTAGCTGCAATGTCCCAAGTATTTTCTTTTTAATTTTGTTTGCCTCACTCCTGAGTTTGGAATTACCTCTAACAAGTATTATCCCATGCCATGGTGCATATAACCTAGAGATAATTTCAAAGAGAATTGAGCGGAAGTCTTGTTCAGGAAACAGTTTGTACAGAAGAATGATGGATGTCACAAAGTGCATAAGGAATAACATGACTAGGGACAACACAGTAACAACAGCGCGACGGTGGGCATCTTCGAGAGCACCATGGTTTTTCTCAATGGTACCTCGCATCCGCTTCACATGCTTCACAAGAGACGTCGTAATACAACCAGCTGAAAGCAAACTCCAAAACAACGGAAATGTGTACCCATAGCACAAAAGAAATAATTTATATCCTTTATAGTATCGTTCCACTTGTGTATTATAAAAGTTGGTGAAGGAACTTGTGTTAAGTAAAGGAGTGTCTGGAATAGTAGATGGATTTTGCTTTCTGATCCAGAAGAGTGGTAACCCCATGACAGTGCAGAAAATAATTAACTGAAGGAGGACACGTCCATATGATTCAGTGTATATTCTTCTATACCTCTGCAAAAACCAATGATTGGACACCACGATTTTAACACAAAAAAAAAGGCACATACAACCAGCCATTATCATACTGTAATGAGTGGAGATCATCAGCATGGCAAAGGTAATTTGGCAGAAGATGTCGTAATTCCATCCGTTATCACAGAACCACTTGAATCCTAACCAGAACTGCAGAGAGAGATTGGAGAAGGCAACGCTACATATGTAGTAGTCAGAGGCATTTAGATTACCCCTAAATTTCCAGTCCCAGAGATTGACTGCCAGTGCAAAGCCATTGATGATTATTCCTGATAACCAAGACAAAGTAAGAGTTATCGGAACAATTGCGTCCATCGTGGAGATTGTGGTGTGAAAATGGAGTCAAAGTAGTTAGAAGGATGGATGGATGCAAAGTACAGGAGCATTGAGTTACCTCCACAACCAATCGCTCCACACCAGGGGGAGGGCAATAAGATCAGTGTTTTTTAGTAGACTTAGCTATATATCGCAATACTGGCTGCAAAAAACTAAAATCCTACTGACCTACATTGGCTGTACTATATATACAATATCCTACCTATTTTTAAGTAACAAAGATTCTGCCAAGGATCTCACTGCAACTACACTCATTGACTGAAAAAAATAATGCATTAAAAAAGGCAGTTGTTGGAATCAAACGAGAATGTATGTGAATGTTATGATATATGTAAGTGATTACAATGTTAGGGGGAGAACTGCACAATGAAAGAAGGCTATAGTAACCTGTTAGCAGGTGAAGACTTCCAAGGAGAAGGTGGGTTTGAATGGCGCTGACCAGGAACAGGCACGTCAGGTGAAGTAGAAAGATTTATTGGATAAAAGAATGCAATGCGTTTCACCGCGCTTGCATGGTTTCATCAGGCATCATCAGCATTCGTTTGGTTGGGGAGGCTGCAGACCTGGTATCATCGCTCATTCACGCTGACCATTGTTGTGTGTGAGCTCAAACAACCTCCTATGGTAAAAGTTCCTATTCACATTGGTGGATTACCTATAGGTGGTTTTACGCTATTGAGCGCTCTTCCATTTTCTTATAGTAAACCTGTTAGGCCACCTTTAACATTGATAGAAGATCAGATACTGTTGAGCATGGCATGCTGTGAAACATTTGCTCAGAGATGTTGCAGTTGGGCCTGTAGATCCTGTACACTTGTAACTTGAAGAGCTCGAGCATCCCCATAAATGCTTGATTGGTGATAATTCTTGTGACAGGGCAGGCCAAGCAAGTGCAGGATATCCTGCACATATGGCTGAGCTGTTAGTGTCCGTCCTATCACTACTAGGGGTGACCGACTGTTGTATGCATTGACTCCCCAGATCATTACACCAACAGTTGGGCCAGTATGTCGCTTCACATCAAAGACAGGATTAAAGCACTCACCTTGAGGCATTTTTACGCTAACCCAACCGTCTTCAGATCCCAAGCAGACTCATTGCTAAAGACAATACAGTTCCAGTCTGTAGCAGTCCACTGCAAACAAATGTACTGTGACACCAAATTTATTTCTGGAAATAGTCTGAGCAGAGGCAGGGGTTACAATGAAGGGTCCAGCTGTGTCTGGATGGTGGACAGGAAAACTGTTGGAGCTTCTTGGTGGATTCTCTTTTCTGGTGATCTGTCTGGGCTGTCTGTAGCCTGTTCACTATTTGTGCCCTTATGTAACCACTGCCCATATCACCCAAGATGATGGACAATTTATAGAAATGGTCATCCTGTATCTCTCAGTCCGTTGATGCGCCCCTCTTGTCTGTCAGCTGGGAAAAATGTCTTTGAGTGCATCGACCTAGCAGTCAATGATCTCTCACTACCCAAAAGTAGCCTCTGAGAACCTTTTTATAGGGCAGCTTAGAAAGCACTTTTACTACCTCTTTGATCAAGACCCAGTGTAATCATTTACATATTTGCCAGAGTCAATTTTTGTCAATGAGTTTACATAGCAATTCCATGATATACGTGGATTTTAATGCAAATAGTGCAGTGAATTTATCAGATTGTGAAGATAATAATATCAAAGCAAGATATGTAGGTGGAAGTCTTTTCTATCATTTGCTTGTTTTTATCTTGGAATAATTTGCGCTGAAATATTTTCTTTCAATGTTTTATGTAACCTTAACATCTCAGTCAGCTTCATTTTAATTCTTGTTGCAGCCTTTCGAAGTTTGGAATTACCTTTGATAAGCACTATCCCAAGTGCCAGCGCATATAATATCGAGATTGAATCGCACAGGAGTAAACGTAGATCTCCTTCAGGAAATATCTAAATTATGGTAATAACGGATGTCAGAAAGTACATCATGAATAATATGAGCAGAGATAAGACAGTTACGCCAGCACGTTGGTGCGCATCAATAAAGACGCCATGCTTTTTCTCCATGGTGTCTTGCATCGTTTTAATGTGCTTCTCGAGGGATACTATTATACAAGCAGCTGAAACCAAACTAAACAGCAATGGAGGTGTATAACCAACGGTCAGGACGAAAATTCTATATATAACAAAGTAGTTGTCCTCAAATGTATTATTATTAAAAGGTGTAGAGTCAATGCTAAGTAATACATGGCTAGACTTAGGAGTTGGTTGTTGCTTTTTCATCAGAAAGAGAGGTATCCCTAGGATGAAGGAACTCATGATCGTGTGACAGATTGCTTTTTTAAATGATGTGTGGAGATGCCTTTGGTAGAACCTAAGTACACTGTTTTTGGACAAAAAATTTTGGTACAATATAACATGCACAGAAGTCCACCCATTTTAAAGCTCCAGAAGGTAGAGATCATCATCATTGAGAAGGTATTTTGACAGAAGGCACCATAGTTTCCAACAAGGTCACAGCACCAATTGAATCCAGACCACAACTGGAGAGAGAGATTTAATAAGGCAACACCAGCTATATAGTAGTCTGAGTTGGATAGAACATTGCCGAATTTCCAGTCCAGTAGATTTACCACCGGTATGAAGCCATTGGTGACAAAACCCAATAAAATGATTGCAGTTTGACCTGAAATAAGAAGTAAGTCAGTAGGTGAATACATGATGGTGGAGCGCTGGAAATGAAAGCTTGAAGTCAAAACAGATTGGAGAAAAACAGATGCAAAATACAGGAGCATTGGGTTACCTTTTCCACCAACAGTTCCATGGCAGTAACATGCCAGCTTTAGATGAGGGTGGGTGGAGGAAATAGGATCCATGTTTTATTTGCTTGTTGTTACCAGAAAAAAGGGTAAAGATTAAGAAGAACAAGGAGAAGAGCCAGCACTGGCAGCCATCACCCCTGAAAGCGACCAACTGGCCAGTCCAGAGACACTTACAGTACAATGTAAAGAAAAACAGTCTCCGCAGAGATGGAGGCCTAGATAATGTGCACTGCTTGAAAGAGGGCAATACTGCCTAAACATCACTCTATAGTGGACAGAATAAAACATTTTTCAGGCCTTCATCTCTGATGTGACCATGTTTTTTGCATCGTACAGATCAGTGTTTAATTTGTTGACAAGAGTTTTTGTCAAAAGTTTCGTGACAAAGCGTTTTTCATTTTTGCTTCATTATTTAGAGGATGGGATTAACAGCTCTGTTTCTATCTTTGCAGAAGACATGAAGCTTTGTAGCATGGTACAGTCTATAGAAGATGTGCATAGGTTACAAGATGACTTTGACACAATAAGTGTTTAGACATCCACTTGGCAAATGAGGTTCAGTTTGGATTAATGTAAAGTTATGCATTTTGGTACAAAAAACCTGCATGTAACACGACTTGGACGTGTTCAGTGCTGTTCAGTTTTTGGGCACTGGTTCATAAAAGGGACATTGTGGAGTGGGAAAGGGTACAAAGACGTACAACTAAACTCATAAGGGGCATGGAACATCTCAGCTATGAGGAAAGATTCAAAGAATTACATTTATTTAGTCTTGAGAATAGACGTGTAATGGAGATATGATGAAATTATATAAGTATATAAATGGGTCATTCAAAAAATACTGTTCCTTTTTTTCTTCAAGCGGTGGGAGTGCCCTCTTGTCTTTTGAGGAGGTTTTACAAGGTTTAGTCTCCAGGGGTGACAATCCTTCTTTACTGTAAGAACTGTGAATTTTTGGAACAGTCTACATTAGGAAACAGAAACAGTTGAGGGCATCAAAACAGGGTTAGACACAGAAGGGGGGGGAGTTGTATTCAGAGCCCCAAACTTGAGGCAACAATAAGCAATGGTTCCATGATGTTTGTGACGCTGCTATGGGGTAAAGACTTCATCACATGAAAGTGGATGGATCGACATCATTCCCGGTAACACTAGACATACAAAGGAGGAAAAGGAATTTGATTAAAATCGCTTAAAAACAAGATAAGAAATCTGAAAATGTAAACCAACCGAGCTGATTCGTATAAGAGATTGCCAAAGGGACTCCTAGAGAGGTTTATAAGAATGGCATGTAGCTATTAACCTCATTCAGACCGTGAGGGGTCATGGTTCCTAATTTAAAAATCCAGGGAGTTTCTCGTTGGGCAAGGAGTTTAGGCCAATTACCTTTTCTGGGACTGATGGGGACACGATCAATTCCCCGAAATCGAAGGAGAGAGGCATCACATTGGTGTTCAAGTTTGAAGTGGCGAAGGATGGTTTTAATTCCCTGTATATCTGTTGTGTCAGCTGCTCCTTGAATGTCCTGAATGTGTTCCCGAATACGTTGTTTAAATTCCCGCGTCGTCATCCCCATGTATATTAAATCACAGGGACAGGTGGCAGCATAAATGACTCCTTGTGTAGAGCAGTTAATGGTACATCTAATCTCATAACTCCTTGACTAAGAGGCATTAAAAAAACGGTAGTCTTATCCATATTGCAGCACGCCACACATTTGCCACAAGCCGCACTCCCCCACTTCGGGCCTTTGGTCCCAAATATAGGTACTGTGTCTTGAGGTGCATGGTAACTGTGTACCAACATATCCTTTAGATTTTTAGTACGGCAATATGTTACTGGTGATGATCTAGGAGATAATATTCGGTTCAGTGTGGGGGTCAGTGAGGAGTATCGACCAATGCTGTTTCATAATATCTATTACCTGAGTTCTCTTAGAGGTGAAGTCCAAAATGCACCTTACCTGCTCAGATTCTTGTTGGTTCTCCTGGTGGCAATGTAACAATGGTGTCCGTGTTGACCGCTTTGCTCGCCAGTAGGCATGCTTTATACTCCTATTGCTGTAGCCTCTTTCCTGGAATCTCTTCTTAAGATCTAGTGCTTGGATCTCAAACATTGCTTCCATAGAGTAAAGACGTCTTGCTCTAAGAAATTGACCCACAGGTATGTTCTTAATCAGAGGGGGTGGGTGTGCTGATGTCGCATATAACACAGTATTGGCGAATGTGCTCTTACGGTATAAGCCGGTCTGGATGTATCCGTTCTCATCAACTTGAATTTGAATGTCTAAAAATTTCAATAGCAGAACGACTGGTCTTGTAGGTTAATCGTATATTCAAATAATTTTCATTCAAACAGTTCAAGAACGCATCCAGTTCCCCCGTAGTACCCTGCCAAATACATTATCTATGTACCGCCCCCATGATACCACCTTACTTAGGTGTGGGATAGAATCGGAAGCAAAGAGGGTCATCTCCCAGAGCTCCAAAAAGAGATTTGCGTATGAGGGCTGTCACGCCCCCTCCCATAGACTTGCATTGAGGCTGCGGGGCTATGACATCACAAGCTCCCGGTGCCAGCTCCAGCATTCGGAACAGTTTGTTCCAAACGCTGAGCAACAGAGTACCCCTTTAAGAAGTATGTGCTTATGGGGCTACATAACAGTAGTCAGTTTAGATGCGCTTTAAATACATGATTATGGAAAGCTGGGGTTAATGGCGTATTGGTGTACTGTAGAGTGATGTGACCATAAGCATGTTTGTGACGTCAGGAGTGTTAACCGCCAAACTTCCCAGCTTGAAATGATTGCTAGTGCCAAGCACCGGGTAAAGAAATACCCCCAATGCAAGGTTAGGGAAACCACTTGTTACTTTACTTAGGAATCGCAGACAGATGTTACATCTACAAGTACAGTTCAGTTTTAGTGCAGTTCTAGCTCAAGGAAGCAGTAGTTGCTTCTTTGCACTTAGGGGCTTGTAGTCCTGTCTGACTAACTTGTGACTTGACTGGTCTGATCTTGACTTTGACATTCTTGAAGGAGCTTGACTTGACTTGACTAGACTGACAGACTTGACTGAGATAGACTTGATTGAAGTCAAAGTAGTAGACAAAGACTTTCGCACACAGGGTTCGGGGAACAGACACGAGAATGTAACCTCCACCTGACAGGGCAGGTAGACAGGTGTGTTCCACATCGGGACACCACATGATTACTCCATTAGTTTTGGAAATTAAAAAAGGTAACTAAAGACGATAAACAAAACATTAAAATAGTAAAATAGATCAATAAAAGTGTACCTCCACCTCCAGGATTTGCTTCTATTTATGCACTAGGGAAAATCTCCTAAGATATACAATGCATTCAGAAAGTCTTTAGATCCATTCACTTAAATGTATTTATGTTGCAGCCACAATACCTCATAATATCAAAGTGAAAACAGAATATTAGAAGTCTTTGCTAATTTATTGTAAAGGAAAAACTACAATGTTGCAGTGACATAAGTATTCATACCCTTTACTCAGGACTTAGTTGAAGCCCCTTTGGCAGTGATTCCAGCCTCCAGTCTTTTTGGGGACAAGGCCACAAGGTTTACACACCTGGATTTGGGGATTTTCTGCCATTCTTCTCTGCAGATCCTCTCAAGCTCTGTCAGGTTGGATGGGGACTGTCGGTCGAAGCAATTTTTAGGCGTCTCAATGGATACCCTATTGGGTTAGGGCTCTGGCTGGTCCACTCAAGGACATATTTGCCCCTAACCCGCTGCTGTGTTGTCCTGGCTGGGTGCATAGGGTTATTGACTTGTTAGAAGGTGACCCATCAGCCCAGTCTGAGGTCCAAAGCGCTCTGGATCAGGTTTTCATTAAGAATATCTCTGTACTTCACTCCATTCAGCTTTCCTTCAACCCTGACTAGTCTCCCTGAAAGCAGCTGAAAAACACCCCTGCAGTATGATGCTGCCCTCACCATGATCACTGTAGGGATGGTATTGGGCAGATGATGGACAGTGCCTGGTTTCCCCCAGACTTGATGCTGCCCCCACCATGATCACTGTAGGGATGGTATTGGACAGGTGATGGGCAGTGCCTGGTTTCCTCCAGACATGATGCTGCCCCCACCATGATCACTGTAGGGATGGTATTGGGCAGGTGATGGGCAGTGCCTGATTTCTTCCAGACATGATACTGCCCCGCCATGATCACTGTAGGGATGGTATTGGGCAGGTGATGGGCAGTGCCTGGTTTCCTCCAGACATGATGCTGCCCCCACCATGATCACTGTAGGGACGGTATTGGACAGGTGATGGGCAGTGCCTGGTTTCCTCCAGACATGATGCTGCCCCCACCATGATCACTGTAGGGATGGTATTGGACAGGTGATGGGCAGTGCCTGATTTCCTCCAGACATGATGCTGCCCCCACCATGATCACTGTAGGGATGGTATTGGGCAGGTGATGGGCAGTGCCTGGTTTCCCCCAGACATGATGATGCCCCCACCATGAGCACTGTAGGGATGGTATTTGGCAGGTGATGGGCAGTGCCTGGTTTCCTCCAGACATGATGCTGTCCCCACCATGATCACTGTAGGGATGGTATTGGGCAGGTGATGGGCAGTACCTGGTTTCCTCCAGACATGATGCTGTCCCCTCCATGATCACTGTAGGGATGGTATTGGGCAGGTGATGGGCAGTACCTGGTTTCCTCCAGACATGATGCTGCCCCCACCATGATCACTGTAGGGATGGTATTGGGCAGGTGATGGGCAGTGTCTGGTTTCCTCCAGACATGATGCTGCCCCCACCATGATCACTGTAGGGATGGTATTGGACAGGTGATGGACAGTGCCTGGTTTCCTCCATACATGATGCTTCCCCCACCATGATCACTGCAGGGATGGTATTGGACAGGTGATGGGCAGTGCCTGGTTTCCTTCAGACATGATGCTGCCCCCACCATGATCACTGTAGGGATGGTATTGGGCAGGTGATGGGCAGTGTCTGGTTTCCTCCAGACATGATGCTGCCCCCACCATGATCACTGTAGGGATGGTATTGGGCAGTTGATGGGCAGTGCCTGGTTTCCCCCAGACATGATGCTGCCCCCACCACGATCACTGTGGGGATGGTATTGGGCAGGTGATGGGCAGTGCCTGGTTTCCTCCAGACATGATGCTGCCCCCACCATGATCACTGTAGGGATGGTATTGGGCAGGTGATGGGCAGTGCCTGGCTTCCCCCAGATATGATGCTGTCCCCACCATGATCACTGTAGGGATGGTATTGGGCAGGTGATGGGCAGTACCTGGTTTCCTCCAGACATGATGCTGCCCCCACCATGATCACTGTAGGGATGGTATTGGGCAGGTGATGGGCAGTGCCTGGTTTCCTCCACCTTATATAGACAGGACTATGTCTTTCCAAATCCTGTCCAATCAGATAAATTTACCACAGGTGACTCCAGTGAAGCTGTAGAAACATCTCAGAGATGATCAAGAGAAACGGGAGGAGCCAGAGCTATTTTCAAAAATTCATAGTAAAGGGTCTGAATACTTAACACCTTTTAAACCCCTTAAGGACGCAGGACGTAAATGTACGTCCTGGTGAGGTGGTACTTAACGCACCAGGACGTACATTTACGTCCTATGCATAACCGCGGGCGTCGGAGCGATGCCCGTGTCATGCGCGGCTGATCCCGGCTGCTGATCGCAGCCAGGGACCCGCCGGCAATGGCCGACGCCCGCGATCTCGCTGGCGTCTGCCATTAACCCCTCAGGTGCCGGGATCAATACAGATCCCGGCATCTGCGGCAGTGCGCGATTTGAATGAATGATCGGATCGCCCGCAGCGCTGCTGCGGGGATCCGATCATTCATAACGCCGCACGGAGGTCCCCTCTCCTTCCTCCGTCCGGCTCCCGGCGTCTACTGCTCTTGTCTGTGATCGAGCAGACCAGAGCAGAAGATGACCGAAAACACTCATCTGTTCTATGTCCTATACATAGAGCAGATCAGTATTAGCAATCATGGTATTGCTATGAATAGTCCCCTATGGGGACTATTCAAGTGTAAAAAAAAAATGTTAAAAAATGTAAAAGTAAAAGTAAAAAAAAAGTGAAAAATCCCCTCCCCCAATAAAAAAGTAAAACGTCCGTTTTTTCCTATTTTACCCCCAAAAAGCGTAAAAATTTTTTTTTATAGACATATTTGGTATCGCCGCGTGCGTAAATGTCCGAACTATTAAAATAAAATGTTAATGATCCCGTACGGTGAACGGCGTGAACGGAAAAAAAAAAGTCCAAAATTCCTACTTTTTTAATACATTTTATTAAAAAAAAATTATAAAAAATTTATTAAAAGCTTTTTATATGCAAATGTGGTATAAAAAAAGTACAGATCATGGTGCAAAAAATGAGCCCCCATACCGCCACTTATACGGAAAAATAAAAAAGTTAGAGGTCATCAAAATAAAGGGATTATAAACGTACTCATTTGGTTAAAAAGTTTGTGATTTTTTTTAAGCGCAACAATAATAGAAAAGTATGTAATAATGGGTATCATTTTAATCGTATTGACCCTCAGAATAAAGAACACACGTCATTTTTACCATAAATTGTACGGTGTGAAAACGAAACCTTCCAAAATTAGCAAAATTGCGTTTTTCGTTTTAATTTCCCCACAAAAATAGTGTTTTTTGGTTGCGCCATACATTTTATGATATAATGAGTTATGTCATTACAAAGGACAACTGGTCGCGCAAAAAACAAGCCCTCATACTAGTCTGTGGATGAAAATATAAAAGAGTTATGATTTTTAGAAGGCGAGGAGGAAAAAATGAAAACGTAAAAATTAAATTGTCTGAGTCCTTAAGGCCAAAATGGGCTGAGTCCTTAAGGGGTTAATAAATTTGCTAACATTTCTAAAATCCTATTTTTACATTGAGTGTAGAATGAGGTGGGGGGGGGAGTATTTTATTTTAGCACAAGGCCTCAACCTTACAAATTGTGAAAACAGCAAAAGTATCTGTTGGCTTTCTGAATGTTTTGTATAAAGCAGTCAGAGGGGACAGAGCACTACAAAATGTCCTGTCCCATAGATCAACCACCACTTTAGGCCATTACTGATAAAGAAAATGATTGTATAGACTGCAGTCAGAACAAATTCAAAGCTGGAGACCTGCTGTAGGTAAAAAATGTCTAAATAGATCTGTGTCAGACAGATGCAAAACATTGGAGCGTTGGGTTACCTTTTCCAGCATTGTTTTCATGGCAGTAACACGCTAGCTTTAGACGAGATTCATCTTTTGCTTGTCATCATAAGAAGCCATAGTGCACAGATAGACAGATATGTATTATATACTTACCACTTCAAAGCTATAAACCTCTTTTTGATATTAATTTTAAAGGGGTACTCCGCTGCCCAGCGTTTAGAACAAACTGTTCCGAATGCTGGATCCGGGAGCTCGTGAAGTCATAGCCCCACCCTCTAATGACATCATGGCCCACGTACAGGGCGGTATGAGGGCTCATTTTTTGCGCCGTCATCTGAAGTTTTTATCGGTACGATTTTTGTTTTGATCTGACTTTTTGATCACTTTTTATTCATTTTTTAATGGTATAAAAAGTGACCAAAATACGCATTTTTGGACTTTGGAATTTTTTTGCGCGTACACCATTGACTGTGCGGTTTGATCAGTGTTATCGGCGCTTGACTGCTCCTGCCTGGATCTCAGGCACGGAGCAGTCATTCGTCGATCGGACACCGAGGAGGCAGGTAAGGGCCCTCCCGGTGTCCTGCAAGCTGTTCGGGACGCCGCGATTTCACTGACTAGCCGGGATACTTTCACTTTCGCTTTAGAAGCGGCGGTCAGCTTTGACCACTGCTTCTAAAGGGTTAATACCGCACATCGCCGCGATCGGCGATGTGTGGTATTAGCCGCGGGTCCCGGCCGTTGATGAGCGCCGGGACCGACGCGATGTGATGCGGGGTCACCGCGCGACCCCGCTTCATATCGCGGGAGTCGGCGCAGGACGTAAATATACGTCCTGCGTCATTAAAGGGTTAATCATCACAAGACTAGTATAGTATAGTAACAATCTTTGCAGATGATACTAAACTCTATAAAGCGGTAAACACTATAGAGGACAGTGCACTGTTACAAATGGATCTGGATAGGTTGGAGGTTTGGGCTGGGAAGTGGCAGATGAGGTTCAACACTGATAAATGTAAGGTAATGCACATGGGGAGGAAAAATTCAGGCTGGGATTATGTATTAAATGGGAGAACACTTGGGATGACTGACATGGAAAAGGACTTGGGAGTCTTAGTTAATAGTAAATTTAGCTGTAGTGACCAATGTCGGGCAGCTGCTGCCAAGTCTAATAAAATCATGGGGTGCATCAATAGGGGCATAGATGCCCACGACAAGGAAATAATTCTACCACTGTACAAATCACTAGTCAGACCACACATGGAATACTGTGTACAGTACTGGGCACCAGTGTACAAGAAAGATGTAGTGGAGCTGGAGAGGGTTCAAAGACGGGCAACCAGAGTAATACGGGGAATGGGAGGACTACAGTACCCAGAAAGATTATCAGAATTAGGGTTATTTAGTTTATAAAAAAGAAGGCTTAGGGGAGACCTAATAACTATGTATAAATATATCAGGGGACAGTACAGAGATCTCTCCCATGATCTATTTATACCCCGGACTGTATCTATAACAAGGGGGCATCCTCTACGTCTAGAGGAAAGAAGGTTTCTACACCAGCACAGACGGGGGTTCTTTACTGTAAGAGCAGTGAGACTGTGGAATTCTCTTGCTGGAGGGCTTGCAGGAGGGCTTGCAGACTTTAATGCGGGATGTGCGGGTGCTGTTGGATGGGCGGGGGGTGCAGGCAGGGTCCCCGGTGGTGGTGGGGCCCGTGGTGGCGGGGCCTTCTAGTGGGGAGGGGGGAGTCCTTGGGGGCCCTGGGTGTGTCTGAGGTGGTCGCTCCTGCGCCTGTGGTGGCGGATGTGGCTCAGGCAAAAGGGGAGGACGAGGTGCGCCTGCCGCCAGGGGTGAGATGTATGTGTGTTTCGAGGGCCCGCTGGGGGCTCATTTGAAACAGGAGGTCAGGGAGCACATTTGGAAGGGGGAATACGTGGAGATTTTCTCCCTGGTCCCTTTGGAAAAATTTAACTTGGACCGGACGAGTCAAAGAAGGAGGAGAGGCGGCGGTACCGCCTCATCCCGCATACTTTTACGAATTGGTTGCAGGCCTTCGCTATCCTAGCCAGCGTTATTGGAGAAAAGGCGCAGAAACATTGTTCCGGGCTTTTTTGCTATATGGACTCTATAAGGGAGGCTTATAGGGTGTATGGGGGCGTGGCCTGGCTCCGATACGATGAGCAATTCCGTAAGCGGAAGGCGGTGCGGGTGTCCTTGAGGTGGGATCACAAGGACATCAGCCTTTGGATGCGCCTCATGGCAGCCCTGAAAGGGCCCGGTCCGGTGGCTTTGGATCTGGGTCCAGGCGGCCGGCGGGTGCCAGTAAGGGTTGCTGCTGGCAGTTCAATGAAGGCCAGTGTAAGTTTGGGGAGTCCTGCCGCTTTCGGAACGAGTGCTCGGGGTGTGGGGGGGGGGGACATCGCTTGTCCCGTTGTTTCAAGAGAGGGAAGGGGCGAGGAAGTGGGGATGCTGACCAGAAGAGGGGCAACACCGGTGATGGTGGGAAGGATGCTTCCCTACCTCAGCAGGTATCCCGATAGGAAGGCTGCTGGGGTGTTGGCAGCTGGGTTTTCGGACGGGTTCCTGATCCCGTGTGAATCGGCCAGTCCGGAGGGGGGGGATTAGGAATTTAGGGTTCAAGGTCCGAGGTTTGGGGGATGCGACCAAGTCCTTTTTGGTGCGGCAGGCTGCTAAGGGTTTTCGGAGAGGTGCAGCCTGTGTCTTTTTCCTTGTTGCTGGAGTTGGGTGGGGTTTTGGATCAGGTGTGTTTTTCGGCGTTCGAGGTGGCGTTGTATAAATTGGCCTTTACATTAGCGTTTTTTGGGGGCTTTTAGGGTCTCGGAATTGGTTGCTCCCAGTAGACAAGTGGCAGGGAGTTTGTTGGTGACTGATGTGAGGTTGGAGGGGTCCGCCTTGGAGTGCCGCATTAGGCGTTCCAAGACGGATCAATTAGGCCGGGGTTTTGTGGTGCGTTTGGCTGCCGTGGGTCCTTGATGTGTCCAGTGGGGTGTTTCAGGGACTTCATGGTGCTTTGCCCATTTGGAGGGGGGTCCCTGTTGATTCATGAGAATGGGGATTTTTTTGTCCAGGTATCAGTTTACTCAGGTTTTTCGGCGCTGTTTGGGGTTGTTGGGTAGGTCCCCGGGGGATTTTAGTTCTCATTCGTTTAGAATTGGGGCCGCTACTGAGGCGGCGCGTTGGGGGCTGGAACCGGAGGCGATTAAACGGATCGGGCGTTGGGAGTGTTTTCGATTGTATGTATGGCCTCAGCTACTCTGAGGGTTTGCAGTGTTTGATGCTGGGTGGATCTTGTTTGGGTGGGGTTTTATTTTTCTATTATTTTGTGTCTTACAGGGCCCGAACTGTTTCTAGTCTGGATCGTGGGGCATTCATACGTCCGGAGGGTTGCTGCACGGGCGGAGGTTCGTCCTATCAGGAGACAGCTAGGGTTGGCCCGGGGTTTGGCTCAGGTTCGGTGGTTGAGTAATGGGGGGATGTTGTGGGCGGGGGTCCTGCCTTTTGTGCAGTCTTATGTGGGGGTGGATAGGGCCCCTGATGTATTGGTCTTGCATGCGGGGGGTATGCGCGGCATTAGATTGGATCTGCTCCGTTTGTGGTCCTCGTACCCGGGGATCTTGTCGGTGTGGTCGGACATAGTGGCGCGGCTCGACTGGCGCCACGCCAGGTCCGTCAGGAGGATTAATTGGGCCCGGGCCAAGGTCAATCGGGAGGTTGGCCGCTTCGTTGCTCGGAATGGGGGCTTAGTTGTGCGCCACAAAGAACTAGAGGTGCCATCGAGGGATTTTATGACGTCTGATGGTGTTCACCTGAATGCCATTGGGACTGATCTGTGGGCATTGTCTATCCGTGAGGCGGTGGAGCGTTCTGTGGTCTTGTGGGCAGCCGGTCGCGAGTAAAGTGTCACTCGCGTCCGTTGTTGTGGCAGGGACTGGAGGGGGGCTTGGAGGCATTGGGAGACATCTGGAGAAGAGTTGGAGAGATTCGGATGGTGAAGCTGGGGCGGTACCCAGCCGGTGGTGGGAAATCCCTGCGGAGGTGGTCCCCAAGGGAAATGGTCTCCGAAAGAGGTGCCCTGGGGTCAGGTAAGATACGGCCAAGGGTGAAGTAGGAGACTGAAGATTAGTCTGCCTTCAAGTCCCTCTCCCGTGGGGATAGTGGTTCTAGGATTGTTTTCATTGCACTGTTTTTCTTGCACTGTTAAGTTATGGGTAATGTTTACCTAATTATTATAAACGTTATTACGGTTATTTATATGGTTAAACATTTTATTTAATAAAGTGGGCTGCTGTGGCCTTTTTTCTACCAACTTGGAGTATGAGTATTTTTGGGAAGGGGTTTACTCAGCGGTATAGCCTATCCCCTAGTCAAGAGTTCAAAACGGGTCTGGATGCATTCTTGAAGAGTAATAACATCGCTAGTTATGTATACTAGGGACAGAACGTTGATCCAGAGATTTATTCTGATGCCATATTTGGAGTCGGGAAGGAATTTTTACCTCGAGTATGAGGGTTTTTTGCCTTTCTCTAGATCAACTCAGTAGGGACTCATTAGGGTTATAGGTTGAACTTGATGGACTCTGGTCTTTTTTCAACCTCATGAACTATGTTACTATACACAGTGGAGTACAGCATTAGTGCTGAATAACATACAGTGGATATAAAAAGTCTACGCACCATTTTTTAATGCCGGGTTCTTATAATGTTAAAGAATGAGACAAAGATAAATAATGTCAGAACATTTTCCACCTTTATTGTGACCTATAACGTGAACAATACAATTGCAAAACAAACTGAACTCTTTGACAGGGAGAGAAAAGTTAAATAACACACTGTAACCTGGTTGCATAAGTGTGCACACCCTCTTATACTGGGGATGTGGCAGTGTTTATAATTAACCAATCACATTCAAACTTATGGTACATGATGGAATTATGGAAAGAGACTGAATAATCACAAATAAAGTTCAGCTGTATATGTAGGATTTTCCTGACATTAGCTTAGTTGCATCTTAGAGCGAAAGCCATGGTCCACAGAGAGCTTCTAAAGCATTCATTCTCAACCTAGGGTTCCAGTACCCCCAGGGGTACTTAGCAGTTCTCCCGGGGGTACTTGAAAAAAAATCAGTAATGGCAACCACAGCAACTGGTTACTGGTCTGGACCACTTTGAAAGAAATGGAAGGCTGACGTCACTGCACCGAGGAGCGGAGCAGGAAGACAGCATAGGGGAAGCGCGGGCACTGGGCTGTTGTGGGCAGCAACGTCCATCAGCCACTACCATTTGGTGCTCCACTGCCCCTGCAGACCGGGGACCTACTGCTATGAGCCATAACAATAGGTCCCCAGACCAAATGAGCAGTGGAGCATCAAAGCTGGAGAGTATGGTGGCCTACAACTATATATAGGGACAGCTTGGGGGCCTACAGCTATATTTGGGGACACAGAGGGGGCATAACAACTTTATCGGGACGCAAAGTGGGTACTATTACTGTGTGTGACAATAAACATGGGGAGTTAGTAAATAGGTGGGTATTGTACTGCAGAAAGGAGCCTAACATTTTTTGTTTGGCTGGTTCTGTGGAGAAGTCTTGTATGGGAGAAATCTTAATGGCGGTCTAGGCCAGATAGAGAAGAAAAGAAAAGTAAACAACTCCGGTTAGAGAAGACGTCACCTGTAAATCGGGGGACTGGGGAGGCAGGGAGAGGAACAGGGGGCCTGTTATAGAGGAAAGTAAAGCATATGAATTATACTATAATTATTACAAAATGTCTCTAATATGGGGGTACAATTTTTTGGGAATGGGCTGTCAAGGGCTACTCAGGCAAAAACGGTTGAGAACCACTGTTCTAAAGCATCAGAGGCATCAGTCAGATTCCCAAGTATAAGATGTACCATGGAACACAGTGAAGACAGTCTTTATCAGGTGGAGAAAATATGGCGCAACAGAGACAGATACCAAGAACTGGACATCCCTCCAAAATTTATGAAAAGACGAGAAGAAAACTGGTCAGGGAGGCTTCCAAGGGGCCTACTGCAACATTAAAGGAGTACTCCGGTGGAAAACACATTTTTTTAAATCCACTGGTGCCAGAAAGTTAAACAGATTTGTAAATGACTATTTAAAAATCTTAATCCTTCCAGCACTTATCAGCTGCTGTATGCTGCAGAGGAAGTTGGATTTCTTTCTGGAATTCTTTTCAGTCTGACCACAGTGCTCTCTGCTGACATCTCTGTCCATGTCAGGAACTGTCCAGAGTACAAGCAAATCCCCATAGCAAACCTCTCCTGCTCCGGACAGTTCCTGATACGGACAGAGGTGTCAGCAGAGAGCACTGTGGTCAGACTGGAAAGGAATTCCAGAAAGAAATACAACTTTCTCTGGAGCATACAGCAGCTATTAAGTACTGGAAGGATTAAGATTTTTTTTATATAGAAGTAATTTACAAATCTGTTTAACTTTCTGGCACCTGTTGATTTAAAAAAAAAAATAGTTTTCCACCAGAGTACCCATTTAAAGGAACTGCAGGAAATTCTGGCAAGTACTGGCTGTGTGCTACACGTGACAACAATCTCCCATATTTTTCATATAAAGAAAACATCCAAGCCTTGCTAACATTTGCAAAAACAAATATGAAGTCGCCCAAAAGCACGAGGGAAAATGTGTTCTGGTCTGATGAAACCAAGGCGGGGGACTGAATGTACAGACCTCCGCCGACCAAGAGAACTAGTCGGGAGAAGTCTGCACTGCGGCACACTCTTCCCCCTGTCTCAGTGTCACGTGATCGAGGAGACACTCTCATACTTAGGATATGTTCACACTACGGATTATGAACGGAATTGTCCGCCGCTGAAATTCCGCAGTGTGAACGCGTCTCGCGGAAACCCATTCACACTGATGTTTATGTTCACAGCACGTAATTCCGCTCACGTAATTCAGCGCGAATTACGTAGTGTGAACATACCCTTACATGGCGAGTTTGTCTCGATCACGTGAGCCGGAAGAGCACAAACTTCTCCAGGCTTGTTCTCCTGATCGGTGGAGGTCTGAACTTTCGGACCCCAGCCGATCAAAACTTTTGACGTGTCGCTAGGACATGTCAAGTGTTTTGCATAATGACAGTGCCCGATTCAAAGCAATGTAATAGCACAAAGTACACACTGAACAAAAGAAGCTACCAGCCTGATTATTTCCAAGCTTCCGTGCGGATTGTGTGTCTTATTTTCATATTCATATGTCACATATGACATATAGGAGTCTGACGTACAAGACTTCCAGCAAGAACAACCTACAGAAGTGGCATTGCGTACCCAAAGAGCGTTATTATTGTGATATATGTACATTATTATTGTGATATATATATTCCTGTAGTAATATGTATCAATCATCTTGTTACATGCAGTTGTCAGGCGTGTGCACAGAGCCATTAGGGGGAGATTTATCAAAATCTGTCCAGAGGAAAAGTTGCTGAGTTGCCCGTAGCAACCAATCAGATCGCTTCTTTCATTTTGCAGAGGCCTTTTCAGAAATGAAAAAAGAGAGCTGATTGGTTGCTATGGGTAACACTTCATCTGGACAAGTTTTGATAAGTCTTCCCCATTGTGTAGTCATTAAGGGGGAGATTTATCAAAACCTGTCCAGAGGAAAAGTTGCCGAGTTGCCCCTAGCAACCAATCAGATTGCTTCTTTCATTTTGCAGAGGCCTTTTCAAAAGTGAAAGAAGCAATCTGATTGGGTGCTATGGGCAACTCAGCAATTTTTCTTCTGGATGGGTTTTTCGATAAATCTCCCCCTTAAAGGAGTAGTCCAGTGGTGAACAACTTATCCCCTATCCTAAGGATAGGGGATGAGTTGCAGATCGCGGGGGGGTCCGACCGCTGGGGCCTCCCGCGATCTCCTGAACGGGGCCCCGGCAGCCCGCGGGCGTCGACCTCCGCACGAAGCGGCGGCCAACACGCCCCCTCAATACAACTCTATGGCAGAGCTCGAGCACGTATTGAGGGGGTGTGTCAGTCGCCACTTCGTGCGGAGGTCGACACCCGCTATCTGGCCGGAGAGCCTGGCCCCCATACAGAGAGATCGCAGGGGGGCCCCAGCGGTCGGACCCCCGCGATCTCAAACTTATCCCCTATCCTATCCAGCACTGGACTACCCCTTTAAACCATGCATGACACAATGATCAGATATTAGTAATGTTGAATCTGCTTTTTTTTTTGCTCCTTAAAACCCATCGAAACAAACAGTACTAGAAGGCAGCCATTGGGCGACGTCATGTGCCATATAACATTCCTTATCCCCATAGTCTGGTCTCTTGCCCATTAGCACTCTAAAGCCTACATTGCGTACCTTCTATAGTAGCGTTTTCCAAACAGGGCGTCTCCAGCTGTTGCAAAACTACAACTCCCAGCATGTCCGGACAGCCAAAGGCTGTACGGGCATGCTGGGAGTTGTAGTTTTGCAACAGCTGGAGACACGCTGTTTGATAAACACTGGGGGGACATCTTCAAAAACTGTCATTTTTTTATACTATCAATCACCAAAATTGCAGATTTTTGCCGCCAAATTATAAATCTGAGAAAATTCTGGCAGAAGCATTTATCGTAATATTCAATGATTACTAGTGTTCAGACAAGCGAAAACTGTGTGGATGAAACATATCCATAAATAAAATTAGTTTTTTAAATTAACATTTACCAATAATTAATATTTATATTTCAATAAATGATTAAAAAATACAAATTTCCAAAACAATAAATACAATTAAAAAATACATACATTTTGCGATTTCTACACAAAAAAAACAACAAAAAAAACTGGATGCTTAATATCATGTAAAACATAATTTACATAATCACGCCCACTTTTACAAAACTGGCATGACTAGTGTAAACCTCGGATCATTCACATGCAAAACCCTTTGGATATCTGACGGAAGCTTTTTTTTTTGATGTGAAGAGTTTTCAACATGTCCCTTACTGTTCTATGATTGAGAAACTATTGCTAAAATTTGGGGATTTTTTTTTTGGGGGGGGCAGCTTGGGTGGGGAGAATACTGTTAAATGGGCACTGTCATGAAAACAAAAAATTGATATGTTGTAGTACTTAAGTACTACAACATATCTCTAATATAGTTTAATTTAAAAAAAGTGATTTTAAAACAGTTTAAAATCACTTTTAAATTTGGCCACTAGGGGGTCGCCCTCCTAGTGGCCGAATGCATTCAGCAGTGACGTCACTAATGAATTCCGACTCGTTGAAGCCTGGCAATGAGTGGAAATTCAGTCACTGCGCGGCGGAGAGGGGGGTACTCTGGGTGAACTAAGGGGGAGGGGGAGTGAGTTGAGCGGCGCGCCGGGGGGGGAGCGGTATGTGCTCCGGTGTTCACCTATACAGTATGCCTCCAGTTGTTTCCCCACTACAACTCCCAGCATGCCCTGACAGCCAATAGATGTCAGGGCAAGCTGGGAGTTGCAGTGGGGAAACAGCTGGAGGCACCCTGTATAGGTGAACTACGGGCGGAAGTGTCAGCCCCAGCAGGCATCAGTGACGTGGTGCCTGCTGGGGAAGTCTGCCTGGTAGTGAGCACGCTACCAGGCAGACAAAAAAGCATTTTGAATATGTAAAAAAAAATAAAAAATTAAAGGCAGGGAGGGGGTTAGGGATAGATTGGTAATAGGCAAGGACAGGAAGAGGAGAAAAAAAAAAATAAAACAAAAAAAAAGTGATGGTGGGAGCTACCCTTTAAATTCTAATTCTTTTGTATAGATGACTTTCCAGGCCTGATCAGTAGAATTCTAAGTGTTGATAATACAGCAGGTCACACTCCATCTTGATTTCCCTATAGCATTGAAGAGTTAATTCTCTGGAGCCTTATTATGAACCTGCCTCTGGGCTACAATAAGAAGATCTCACGTACAGGAAGCCTAAAATTATCTGGTACTCATATGCATTTATGGATATACTTGAGGTCAAGCGTTTTATTATTAAAATGTAGATACGGCTTGTGCAAGAACTTTACCAATTCTCCATATTGTTGGATGCATTTCCATGTGATTTTCATTGAGTGTAATGTGTTTCCAGTGTTTTTGGTTTAATGGAAAGCGGGTTCTGTAATTAGATATACCGCCATGCTGTGTGAGGACACCACTTCTTCCTCCAGATTCCTGAAAGGCCAATCCATAAATTAAATAGGGGATAAGTGTCTGATCACAGGGGGTCCAACAGCTAATACCGCCCCTACCTCTCCATGTACGGAGCAGTGGTCGACACGTCCCCTCTATGCATCTCTATGGGAGAGCCAGAGATAAATTTTCAGTACTTCTGTATCTCTGGGATCGCAAGGGAGCCATCAGACCCCCAACCCCCCCCCCCCCCCCCCCCCCCCCCAGGATCAGAAACTTATCCCAGGGAAAGGTAGTTAAGTACCAGAGCTCCCCTTTAAGTAAACAGGTTTTATGTCTATGTTCGACTCTTTCTACTGCATGAAGTATCAGGGTATAGACAACCCTGTGGCTTAGGGTGGGTTCACACCCCGTTTTCAGTTTACAGGTGCCGGAGCCGGTTTGGGGAAGCGAAAACCGGGCGCTTTAGTATTCCAGCTGGACGTGGCCCATATCTAACGCATTTCAATAAACCAACCAAGAGTCAAATTACGACTCCAGTCGGCACATTTTTTGCCCCATATCCGGTTTTCTGACCAGACCTAAAACCGTGGTATACCACGGTTTTAGGTCCAGTCAGAAAACTGGATACAAGGCAAAAATGTGCCGACCGGAGTCAGTTTTACTCTGTTCGGCTCATTGAAATGAATTAGATACGGGTCGGAAACGGCTGGGATACAGGAGCGCGCAGTTTTCCCTCCCCCAACCAGATTTGGCAGCCGTACACTGAAAACATGGTGTGAACCCACCCTTACAGTGACCCGGTGGTGTTCCTAATTAAATGCGGCTCAGATCTTTAAAAAAAAAATCACAAAGATATGTAAGATCAGTACACTTTATAAGGTTTGATCCCATGCATGACACGGAGGAGCCGCTTCATAACAATCGGCAACACTTGCAGATATCTTAAAAGGTTTAATAGGTCAACTTTTCAGACAAGGTGAGTTTCAAACTTTATAGTCTTATAAGAGGGTCAGGTCTTTTGTTGTATTCTGTGGGGACACTGCTGCATTCAGCGATTGGCTGAGCCGGCAAGTACTGAGAAGAGTCCATCTCTAAGGACAACTGAAGTGGAGCATCGGATTATGTCACACCAGAAGCGGTTTTGCACTCCACCCAAAACATTTCAGTGCCCAGATAACTGCTTTAAAAAGGGATTTCCCCCTCAAATTTTTTTAATGTCTGTCCCTAATTAAAAGGGAGTAGTGTAGTGGTTTTCTATTCCTGGCCTGCAAACCGTTAGAAAAAAAAAAAAAACTCACCATCACTCCCTTGTTGTGCCAATACAGCTCTTTGGCGCTCAAATCTGTCCTCTTCCTGCTTCTGTGTACACGGATCACCACACTGCAATCAGTGTATCGCCAGCTGTATCGGTGTCCCTCCTAGGCTGGTGATAGGCTGAGCACAGTGTCATGTAAGGAGCCTGGGCCCCACCTTCTCCCTGTTACATGACACTATGCTCAGCCTATCACCAGCCGAGGCGGGACATAGCTACGACCGGCGTGTGATGACCAGGACCAGAGGACTGAAGACTTCTAGCGGCACAATGCTAACCTTTAATAAAGGTTCATGTGGTTGATGCCACTAGTATCCCTTTATACAGAAAGCCTGTCTCAAATCACTTCTATTAACAAATAAAAATTAAAATTTTTTTTTTTTTTTACACTTACTGTAAAATCTCTCGACGGATCCATTGGGGGACACAGACAGTGGGTGTATCTTGCCGTCTCTAGGAGGTGTGACATTGATGATAAAAAAAAAAAAGTCAGCTCCTCCCAGCAGGATACACCCACCTTCAGGCTCTGAGCTAGTCAGTTTAAGTTCCAGAGCAATAGGAGGAGATCAATAGGCCAAGGAAAAACCCAAAACTGTCCGAGAACCAGAAGAAAAAAAAAAACAGAACTGAACACACGCTCGGACAGAGAACCAAAAGGAAAAACCCAAAAAAGGGCAGGAGCTGTGTCCCCCAAAGGATCCTTCGAGAAAGATTTTACGGTAAGGGTTAAAAAAAAAAATCTCCTTTTCTCTATCGGCTCCATTGGGGGACACAGACAGTGGGACGTACGAAAGCCGTCCCTTGGGTGGGCAGATAAGTAATCAGGCAGACGGCTGATCCACTGCCACCAACAACACCTTACGCCCCAAGGTAGCATCAGCCGATGTGAAAGTATGAACCCGGTAAAACCTCGAAAAAGTGTGCAAAGACGACCAGGTAGCCGCCTTGCAAATCTGCGAGGCCGAGGCTCTATTCTGGAGAGCCCAGGATGCCTTAACAGAACGAGTGGAATAAGCCACAACCCTGAAAGGAGGAATCTTCCCCTTACAGCAATAGGTTTCCAAAATGGCGGACCAAATCCACCTAGAAATGGTGGCCTTGGAAGCAGGTTGTCCCCTTCGACGACCTTCCGTAAGGAAGAAAAAGGAATCACACTGAAAAGGAAGAAGTGATGGAGAGATAAGACCAAACAGCCCGAACCACGTCCAGCTTGTGCAGTAAGCGCTCCCTAGGATGAGAAGGAGCCGGGCAAAATGACGGGAGGACAATATCCTCATTGAGATGAAAGGCCGAGATCTGGCCGGAAAACGACCTTGTCCTGGTGGATCACCAGAAACAGAACGGCAGGAAAGGGCTGTCAATTCAGACACCCTCCGGATGGAGGTGATAGCCAACAGAAACGCCACTTCAAGAAAGGAGGCGGAGACAGACCTCTCTAAGGGGCTCAAAGGGTGCACCCTGGAGGGCACTCAGAACCAAATTCAAGTCCCAAAGGGGGAGAAAAAGTGACCGATAAAGGAGGAACAGCGTGCACCACTCCTTGCAGGAAGGTCTGGACATGAGGATTAGAAGCCAGGGGCCGCTGGAAAAGAACAGTAAGGGACGAAACCTGACCCTTAAGGGAACCGAGAGACAACCCCAGTTCCAACCCAGACTGCAAAAAGGAGAGAAGACGGAACAGAGAAGGTCACCGGGGAGAAGTCCTGTGCTTCACACCAACGAAAATAAGACCTCCAAGTACGGTTGTAAATCCTTGCAGGAGGGCGTACGAGCCTTTAGCATGGTGCGAATGACTTGGGAAAAGAACTCGCGGGCCCTCAAAACCGCGGTCTCAACCGCCACGCCGTCAAATGCAGTGACTGTAAATTGGGGTGGCAAAGAGGACCCTGAGAGAGCAGGTCCGGATGGAGCGGAAGGCGCAGTGGAGAGTCGTCCAGGAGCCCGACTAAGTCGGTGTACCACAACCTTCGGGGCCAATCTGGAGCTACCAGAATGGAGAGGACGCCCTCTGCCTTGAGCTTCCTCAGCACCCTGGGAAGAAGCAGAAGAGGGGGGAACAGATAGGGTAGGGCAAACCCCGCCCAAGGAATCACTAGGGCGTCCAGAGCCTGAGGGTCCTGGGACTTGGACACAAACAGAAGGATCTTCCGAGTGTGCCGGGATGTGAAGAAGTCCAAGTCCAGAATGCCCCAGAGGTCGCAGAGTTACGCGAAGACCTCTGTATGTAGGGACCACTCGCCAGGGTCGGGTGAGGACCAACTGAGGAAGTTCGCTTCCCAGTTGAGCACCCCCCGGGATGTGAATCGCCGAAATGGCTGGAACCTTGCTCTCCGCCCAGGAGACTCTTGGTCACCTCGACCATTGCTGCCGAGCTGCGAGTGCCGCCCTGACGATTTATGTACGCCACGGCCGTGGCATTGTCCGGCTGAACGTGGACAGGACGGGACTCCCAATGAAGACAGAAGAATCGCCCGTAATTCCAATATTTTTATCGGAAAAAGGGTCTCCTGGGGAGACCAGAGTCCCTGAACACGCCACCCCAGCCCGAGAGGCTGGCATCCGTTGTAACAACCTGCCAGTGAAGGGGAAGAAACGACCACCCTTGGAGAAGGGGGGAGCGGAGCCACCAGAGCAGAGACTGACGGACCCTGCGAGGGAGAACAATCTGACGATCGAGGGACAGAGGAGGAGGAGATCTGTTCCATCGGGGAGAATCGCCAGTTGAAGTGAGCGGTAATGAAACTGGGCAAAAAGGTACGGCCTCCATAGTTGCCACCATCCGACCCAGGACTTCCATACAACTGCGGATGGAGACCAATACCTGGGTCCGAAGGGAGCGGACCCCCGACCGGAGCGCCAGACATTTGTCCGGCGGAAGACGAATTCGGGCAGAGGCCGTGTCAAAGTGAAGTCCCAGAAAGGTTAGAGACTGGGTAGGAGGAAGGACCGACTTGTCCTGGTTGATCATCCACCCGAAGCGAGTCAGAGTGTGGAGAGTGACGTCCAGATTCTTCAGAGTCTGGGCCCTGAATGGAGCCTTGATGAGAAGGTCGTCCAGATAGGGTATCACCGAGGGTCCCCTCGCCTGCAACAGGCCCATCACCGGCACAAGGACTTTTGTAAAGACCCAAGGAGCTGTGGCTAGACCGAAGGGGAGGGCTACAGATTGAAAATGCCCTTCCGGAACCGCAAAGCGGAGGTACCGATGATGGCCCGGAAATATTGGCACATGGAGGTAGGCATCCTTCATGTCCACCGATGAAAAACTCCCCTTGTTCCAGGGACGCCACTACCGAACGGAGGGATTCCATTCGGAAGTGGCGGATGAGAAGATGGTTGAGACATTTGAGGTCCAAAATTGGACGCATAAAACAGTCCTTCTTGGGGACGACAGAGATTTGAATAGAAACCCCGAAACCGTTCCCCTGGAAGAACAGGAACAATCACCCCCTGGAGAAGCAGAGACTGGAGAGCCGCTCGAAACTGCTTTGCCAGGAGGAGGAGACTGGGGGGGTCTGGGAGCGAAAAAAAGCGGTCCCTCGGAAGAGATTCAAATTCGATCCAGTAACCGTTGGACACCACGTCCCTGACCCAAGAGTCTTGAATGTGAGAGGTCCGAATGTCTCCAAAAAGTAAAAGACAACCTCCCACCCGAGAAGAAACCGCGGGTGGGGGCCTCACTTAATGCAGAAGTGGGCTTACGGTTGCCTGATTTAGGCGCAAAACGGCCGGAACGGTCTGAGTCCGACTTCCAAGATGGGCGAGCCCGGAACGAGGGAGCCTTCTTATCCTGCGAGGGTGCCTGCCCGGACCCCTTGTGGGAGCTGGAGGTCCGAAAGGAAAAGGACTTCCTTTGAGAAGTAGGGCGAGCCTTATTTTGAGGTAACAAGGAACTCTTACCTCCCGTTGCCTCGGAGATAATCTCATCAAGGCGTGGGGGGGGGGGGGGAATCCGGCTAAGATATCCTGACAGAGCTTTTGGCACCACTCCGACAGGCCCTTGGACACCCATGTAGAGGCGAAGATGGGAAGAGGAGAAGAGCCAGCAGCTTCAGTGGCACATTTCGCCAAGTATTACACTTTCTTGTCCGTGGGATCCTCGAAGGCAGCGGGAAACTGGTGGATCCACAGAGGGAGGATAAACCACCTTAGTGACAAAGACCTTGTCAAATGGATAACGATCTTGAATTGTCTTGATTCCCGAGAATCTCTCGTCTGGGTGTTTCCATGCGGTTTGCAGAATGTTGTCAAAGTCAGTGTGAGAGCTGAACTTCTGAGGTGCAGGCTTAGCACGATGAAAGGAAACTCCTGGATTGACATCCGAAGATCCTGGGTCCTCTAGATGAAAGATGTCTCTTAGGGCTGTAACCAAAGAGTTCACCGTTGCAACTGAGTCCGGGCGGTCCTCTGAGTCAGATGCCGGCTCGGAAGCCTCGTCCATCAGGGGAATGTGAATGAGTAGTCAGTCCTGGAGGGGGGCAACTCACAGAGTACGCGGCTCTGGCATGGCAGAGCGGCGACTCCGAGAGCGTCCTCTGGAGGAGCGATGTTTGTGCCCAGATGACAGGAGGGAGCTGGACCCACGAGGGGAACGCTCACGTCTATCTGAAGACTCATTGCAAGAGTCAGACGAGGCTCCCCTAGGATGCTTGTGAGAGCGTGAAGTATGTGGAGACGAGGAGTGAGCCCTCTCAGAGGTCCTGCGCAGGGAAGACCCCTTCAAGGCGGACACCACTTCCCGGGAGGCCTCAGCCACCGAATGGGAGACTTGGGTCAAGTCAGCCATATACTGGGTCAGGGAAGAAACCCAGGCTGGGGAGCAGCTGGATCCACCGGGACCGAAGGGGCATTAGGGGGTACCAGGGGGTCTGTGGGAGCAGGCAGGGCAAGTGGGCTCGGCAGAGCCAGACATCTTGGTATTACAGTGCTTACAGAGATAAGTCACTGAGGTTCCGGGTCTGTTTAGAGGGAGGAAGAGCTCTGGGTACGGACATAATGTGGGAAAAAGGAGATAGGAACTTTCTCACCCTAGTCTGTGTCCCCTGTCAGCTGCAGTGAGGAAACTTGCTCAGTGCAGCTAGAGCGTGAGACAGGCCAGCTAATAGGAAAACAGGGGGGGGGGGTGCCTGAAGCAAGGCACCAACTAACTGACCCCTTCCCACTGAAATTTGCACCCACGGCGCCGATTGGAGGCTGCTTCACGCCTCTGAGCACTCCCAGCCCTGTGGGCGGAGCTACAGACCGCCGAAGAGAAACTGTCATGGTGCCCGCTCCTTGTCCCGAGCACACCTGTCGGCTGTTTGTGCACTCGGGGGAATAGAGCGGGCGGCCAACTCCGGCAGAAACTGCCGGGGAAAAGAAAGAAGCCGGCACTGAAGCGCCCAGCTCATAGGAGCTGTCAGCCGCGAATAAGGCGCTGCCAGCAAAGTGAAAGTAAGCCGGCGCTAAGAGCGCCTGGCCCAGGACTGCGCCGCGGCTGACAGACGCACATAAGGTGCTGTGAACGAAGTACCCCGAAACACACACACACACGTAAAGTGCCGGAATAAGGCAATGTGAAATAAACGCACCAAGCACCCACACCCACCCCTCTAAGTGAAATGCCCCATATATGGTGTCCCTTCATGGTGCCAATGCTCCCCAAAAATAAAGTGCAGCCCCTGAGAGCTAGCCCCAAAAACTGAAGGTGGGCCAAAACAGGGGGTCTCCAGCTGTTGAGAGTCTGTACCTATGGAGAAAAGGGGGGGGGGGGGGGGAAGTACTTACCTCAGTCAGAAGAACTTACCTAATGGAGTCTTCAGTGCCTGGCTGCTGCTATGCGCGAGCGAGGAGAGCAGGGAAATAGGGGGACCCAGACTGTACCACCCAAGTGCTGACCGTTGGCGAGGGGGGGGGGTTAACAGCGCATATACGCAATGTCTGTGCTCCCTCACTCGCAATGGGGAAATTGAGAACCGCAGTCCCCACCTGAAAACAGAAAAGTTCAGGAATAAAAAACCAACACGTCCCTAACTAGGGGGGGGGGGGGGGGGAGGAACAAAAAAAACAAAAAAAAAAAAAACAGAAGACCTGGTCTGGAGCAAACCAGACCATGTCCACCTCCTTCAGACACTAAGCTTAAACTGATTAGCTCAGAGCCTGAAGGCAGGTGTATCCTGCTGGGAGGAGCTGACTTATCACCATAGTGTCACACCTCCTAGAGACAGCAGCATACACCCACGGTCTGTGTCCCCCAATGGAGCAGAGAGAAAAAATAAAAATAAAAAATTGTGAAGTGCAGCATCAAGCCTCAAGGTTCTAGTCACACAGCAGAATTTCCGCTTGTTGAATTCCACCTCAAATTAAAGCCCAAAGACTTCTATATGGGATTCTGCACGCCCATTCACCCTTCTGAATTTTTGCTTGTGGAATTCTGCTGGCAGAAATTCAGAAGTGTGAGGCAGAATTCTATGGGCTTTAATTTGAGGAGGAATTCCACAAGCGGAAATTCAGAAGGGTGAATGTGCGTGCGGAATCCCATAGTCTTTGGGCTTTAATTCGAGGCCGAATTGCACAAGCGGAAATTCTGTGTGAATAGACCCTAAGGGAGAGAAAAGCAGAAACTACACCATGCTTGTCCACTGCTACCCGATTGAGGAATTGGATAGACATTGGTATAAGCAAGAGCTCCTACTATGGGCACCAATTTAAGTAAATGTTTATTGGTACTATTGCTAAGCAGTAGAGATGAGCGAAGTTAGTGATTTGATTCGTCAAAAACTTCTCGGCTCGGCAGTTGATGACTTTATCCTGCATAAATTAGTTCAGCTTTCCGGTGCTCCGGTGGACTGGAAAAGGTGGATACAGTCCTACGAGAGAGTGTCCTAGGACTGTATCCACCTTTTCCAGCCCACCGGAGCACCGGAAAGCTGAACTAATTTATGCAGGAAAAGTCATCAACTGCCGAGCCCAGAAGTTCATGACAAATCGAATCACTAACTTTGCTCATCTCTACTATAAGCAGAGTCCTGTTAGACTATAAAATTAAGAATTTGCGATAAAATGGCTAACAATTCTAGAATAGAGACAACTCAATATTTTTTTTATTTTTTTTTTTATTATTACAGATCAACCGCACGGCTCCTGTACACAAAGAGTCACCTGGGGAAGAGGCGGCTCACACCAAGGGCCTAATATACACATGTAAACGAAAGACGTAAGAGCCACAACACTGCTATAACGTGAAGGATGATGGGAGTAGTAGGTGAACAGAACAGATTAATGCTTGGCATTGATGATGTCAATGAATTCTGGCTTCAATGATGCTCCTCCCACCAGGAAGCCATCAATGTCAGCCTGGGACGCCAGCTCCTTGCAGGTACCTCCAGTGACTGAACCTAAAAGAAAACAGAGTAACCTATAAAACCCCAAGCCACTAGTGATAATGAACGGTAGCTGTATCTTGCTGTTTATAATGGTCAATGCAACAAATATTGTACATAGATATAAACTACAGTGGTCCCTCAAGTTACAATATTAATAGGTTCCAGGACGACCATTGTATGTTGAGACCATAACTATGGAAACCTGGTAATTTGTTCTGAAGCCACCAAAATGTAATCCAAAAATAGGAAAAAGTGAGGAATAAAGAAAAATAAGTAAATAACTAATACAGATAAAGTAAGTCCTTACATATAAAAGTAAGAAATATCTGCTGGGAGCTGTAATCACTGTCTACGTCAGCGTTTCCCAACCAGTGTGCCTCCAGCTGTTGCAAAACTACAACTCCCAGCATGCCCGGACAGCCGTTGGCTGTCCGGGCATGCTGGGAGTTGTTTTGCAACAGCTGGAGGCACCCTGGTTGGGAAACAATGGTTTATGTAGAGGACGGGAGCTTCTTCAGGGTCCTATACATTACACACAGTGTCCCAAATGGAGCCGCCCTTACTTGGTGTCCAAAGGAGCAGCTAACCCTGGCACAGGTAAGGAGTAGTACAGAACTTGTAGTTCCTCCCTGTACTGTAGGGGGCGCTACCAGACAGCCAGTCAGTGCTTGTACTTCAGTAATACAGGTGATTTACCAGCAAAATGCCAATTCTGATTGGTCAGTTCCTCCAGTTGTGACATGTTTCACAGATCTGGACTGTCTGTACATTGTATGTTGAGTCTGGTTTCAAGTTACAATGGTCCAGAAAAGACCATTGTATGTTGAGGCCATTGTAAGTTGAGGGATCACTGTACATCCTGTACTCTAGAAACCAGCAGAATTGTGAATGCAGCTCTACAGTCTATAAGCTCGTCCAACACATCCAGGTTAGTTTTCAGGTGCTCAGCATAAGGACGACACTTGCAAAGTCATCCTCTATACCAGTGTTTTACAAACCGTGCATCTCCAGCTGTTGCAAAACTACAACTCCCAGCATGCCCAGACAGACAAAGGCTGTCTGGGCATGCTGGGAGTTGTAGTTTTGCAACACCTGGAGACACTGTTTGGAAAACACTCGTCTATACAAACACTGAATTAGGCTGCATTCACATCTCGTTTTTGCAATACTGTTGCCGTATCCAGTTTCTGTTAAAAACGTGTCACCGAGCCGAACCGAAATGTATGCAACCATATATGCCTCCTCATGTTTTTAAACTGTATACGGTTTAAAACGGATATACGTTTGCATGCGTTTTAATACATTTTTCTTGAAAAAATATATACGGTTTTAAAGTTTGTCAACATTTTAAATAAAGTTCTTTTATTGAATTTCCAAAAAGAAAAAAATGAAACGTATTGTGCAAACCGGATGTAACCGTATGCACATACGGTTACCATAGAACTCCATTTTAAATTAACCGTATATTATGCAAAACGTACACAACCTGATGCTACGGTTGTCATACGGTTTACAATGAAATGTCTATGTATACGGTTTGCACTACGGTTCGATACGTTTTTTTTAATCAAACCGGATACAGCAACCGTATTGTAAAAACGAGGTGTGAATGCAGCCTAAGCACAGCTCTAAAGCCTGCAGAATAGTAAGTACAGCTCTGGAGTATAATACAGGATATAACTCAGGATCAGTACAGGATAAGTAATGTATGTACACAGTGATCCCACCAGCAGAATAGTGAGTGCAGCTCTGGAGTATAATACAGGATATAACTCAGGATCAGTACAGGATAAGTAATGTAATGTATGTACACAGTGACCTCACCAGCAGAATAGTGAGTGCAGCTCTGGATTATAATACAGGATATAACTCAGGATCAGTACAGGATAAGTAATGTAATGTATGTACACAGTGACCTCACCAGCAGAATAGTGAGTACAGCTCTGGAGTATAATACAGGATATAACTCTGGATCAGTACAGGATAAGTAATGTAATGTATGTACACAGTGACCTCACCAGCAGAATAGTGAGTGCAGCTCTGGAGTATAATACAGGATATAACTCAGGATCAGTACAGGATAAGTAATGTAATGTATGTACACAGTGACCTCACCAGCAGAATAGTGAGTACAGGATATAACTCAGGATCAGTACTGGGTACTGTAATGTAAATACACCACGCTGGCAGCAGGACTTTACCTCCATAGATAATGCGGACTGACTGGGCAACTTGTTCAGAGACGTTGGATTTCAGCCACTCGCGGAGCTTTATGTGCACCTCCTGAGCCTACAAGACAGTAAGATATGGAGTCAGTTTCTATACAAACACCTTCATGTAATACTAAAGGGGGTTTTAATGGGAAGGGAAAGTATGGAGACCATAGTGTGAGCCAAGAGAAAAAGTCAGGGTGAAGTCACGGGACATAACTAGAACATTCCCCTGAAGTGTAAATTTAGGATCCTGGACACCCAGAATGGTCAGTGACCAGTAGCCATCATATGTAGGATGGTCAGATCTAGTAGGAGTTTACGTGCGGGTGGGCTACAGCACTTACTTGTTGGGGTGTTGCTGTCTTTCCGGTACCGATGGCCCAGACGGGTTCATAGGCCAGAACAACCTTACTCCAATCCTTTACATTATCTATAAAGACAAAAAGGTTTATATTGTATTATCAGAAGGTCCAAGCCTTAAAGGACATCTGCAGCAAAATAACCCCTATCCTGTGGATAAGGATAAGTTGTAAGTGTTTGATCGCAGGGGGTCCGACTGCTGCTGGGACCCCCCGCACAGGGCTGCTCTCCCGTGCAGGAGGAGTGCCGGCCGCAGCATGATGTCACGGCTGACAAGCCTCCTCCATGTATCTCTATGGGAGAGGCAGGGAGGCAGTGTTCTTGTCTCCCCACCTCTCCCTTAGTACTGTATGGGGAGGGGGCATACCACTATGACACTAGACACTATGCGCATTAACTGCTCCAATAGAGCGGCAACACAGGGCCCCCAGCAGTCGGACCCCCGCGCTCAGACACTTCTCCCCTATACATCTTATATACTGCAATTCAGTAGTGTTTCCCCAACCAGGGTGCCTCCAGCTGTTGCAAAATCTCTCTACAGTTGATATGAAGAAAAGTTTTATTTTTCCTAGAATACCCCTTTAACGACGCAGGACGTAAATCTTTTCGTCCTGAGCATAACTGCGGGCATCGGAGCGATGCCAGCATCATGTGCGGCAGGTCCCGGCTCTGGATCACAGCCAGGGACCCGCCGGTAATGGCGGACACCTGTGCTCCCGCGGATGTCCGCCATTAACCCCTCAGATGCCGTTATCAATACAGATCACGGCATCTGCAGCATCGCGGTCACTTAACAGGATGATCGGATCCCCCGCGGCGATCCGATCATCCGGCACGGCAGACTGAGGTCCCCTCACCTGCCTTCGCTGTCTTCCGGGAGTCTTCTGCTCTGATCTGCCTTCCCTCAGACCAGAGCAGAAGATGACTGATAGCACTGAACAGTATTAGCAAAAAAAAAAAAAAAAAAAAGTGTAAAGTAAAAGTAGAAAAAATGAAAAAACCCTTCCCCCAATAAAAATGTAAATTGTGCCATTTTCTCTATTTTACCCCCCCCCCCCCCCAAAAGTGTAAAAAAAAATTTACACATATTTGTTATCGCTGCGTGCGTAAATATCCGAACTATTAAAATAAAATGTAAATGATCCCGTACAGTGAACGTAAAAAAAAAAAAAAAAAAAAAAGTCCAAAATAGCTGCTTTTTCATTTTATTCCCAAAATTTTTTAAAAAATGTAATAAATGTTTCGTATAAGCAAATATGGTATTAATAAAAAGTACAGATCACGGTGCAAAAAAGGAGCCCTCATACGGAAAAATGAAAAAATGATATGTCTTCAAAATAGGGGGATTTTAAACGTACTAATTTGGTTAAAAAGATTTTGCGATTTTATTTTTTTTTTTTAAGCACAACAGTAATAGAAAAGTGTATAATCACAGGTATCATTTTAATTGTATTGACCCAAAGAATAAAGAACAAATGTCACTTTTACCGTAAATTGTACGGCGTGAAAACGAAACCTTCCAAAATTAGCAACATTGCGGTTTTCTTTTTAATTTCCCCACACATAGTATTTTTTTGGTTGCGCCATACATTTTATGGTAAAGTGAGTGAGGGCCTTACAGCGGAAAACTGGTCATGCAAAAAACAAGCCCTCATACTAGTCTGTGGATGAAAATATAAAAGAGTTATGATTTTTTGAAGGGGAGGAGGAAAAAACGAAAGCGTAAAAATAAAATTGTCTGAGTCCTTAAGATCCAAATGGGCTGAGTCCTTAAGGGGTTAATGATCCCTCCTACAATGTTAAACACTCTGGCAAACAGTGTCCATAAGGAAGTTGGCAGCCGCCCGAATAGGTACCAGGCTGAATAGAGGCCCTGCTTAGGAATGGAGGACAGATTCAGTCTGTGAGGGCTCATATGCCCCCAGAACATCCAGTCCCACCAATGGATTGTAAGTTTTTTTGGGTCTTATTCTTGTTAACTGCCAATCAATAATGTTAAGTACAAAGAAGGGGGGGGGGGGGGGGGGTAGTGCTGCAGCGGCCGAAGTGGTGTCAACACAATCCAATATCCCATAGGGTATCCAAGGTATGTGTAAACTCAACAACTCAGTTCCCTTCAGGGACTAATTCCCTTCTAAAACATAACTTATTTTCTCTATTAAAACCTTCAAAAGGGAAATAACCAAAAATGCAAAAAGTGTTTTAAAACTACAAAACAGTGGTGGAGCGTCACCCTTATATTTTTTGGTACATCATTCCATGGGATATAAATAAGGAACACTATTAAAGGGGTACTCCGGTGAAAACCTTTTTGCTTTTAAATCAACTGGTGCCAGAAAAATAAACAGATTTGTAAATTGCTTCTATTAAAAAAATCTTAATCTTTCGTGTACTTATTAGCTGCTGAATACTACAGAGGAAATTCTTTTTTCTTTTTGGAATGCTCTGACATCACGACCACAGTTCTCTCTGCTGACGTTATTATAATAATAATAAGGCTTTATTTATTGTTGTCCTTAGTGGGATTTGAACCCAAGTCCCCAGCACTGCAAGACGGCAGTGCTAACCACTGAGCCACCACGCTGCCCTTATCATACATCTGCTATGCATGGTTGCTAAAATGGACAGAGATGTGAGCAGAGAGCACTGTGCTCGTGATGTCATCAGTGTTCCAAAAAGAAAGGAATTTCCACTGTAGCATTCAGCAGCTAATAAGTACTGGAAGGATTAAGATTTTTTAAGAGAAGTAATTTACAAATATGTTTAACTTTCTACCACCAGTTGATTTAAAAGAAAAAAGGTTTTCACCGGAGTACCCCTTTAACAACCCAGGATGTATATTTACGTCCTGCAACATGAAGCGGGGTCGCAGCGCGACCCTGCATCACATCGTGTCGATCCCGGTGCTCAACAGCGGGGACCCGCGGCTAATACCACACATCGCCGATCGTGGCGATGTGCGGTATTAACCCTTTAGAAGCGGCGGTCAAAGCTGACCACCACTTCTAAAGCGAAAGTGAAACTATCCGGGCTAGTCAGTCGGGCTGTTCGGGACTGCCGCAGTGAAATCGCGGCGTCCCGAATAGCTTGCAGGACACCGGGAGGGCCTTTACCTGCCTCCTCGGTGTCCGATCGGCGAATGCCTGCTCCGTGCCTGAGATCCAGGCAGGAGCAGTGAAGCGCCGATAATGATCACAGGCGTGCTAATACACGCTAGTGATCAGCATAAGAGATCAGTGTGTGCAGTGTTATAGGTCCCTATGGGAGCATAAGAGATCAGTGTGTGCAGTGTTATAGGTCCCTATGGGAGCATAAGAGATCAGTGTGTGCAGTGTTATAGGTCCCTATGGGACCTATAACACTGCAAAAAAAAAAAAAAAAGTAGTGTTCTTTTCCCATAAAAAAAATAAAACAGTGTAAATAATAAAAACATGTGGTATTGCCGCGTGCGTAAATGTCCGAACTATAAAAATATATTGTTAATTTAACCGCAGTCAATGGCGTACGTGCAAAAAAATTCCAAAGTCCAAAAAAGCGTATTTTGGTCACTTTTTATACCATTTAAAAAATAAAAATAAAATGAATAAAAAGTGATCAAAAAGTCTGATCAAAACAAAAATCGTACCGATAAAAACTTCAGATCACGGCGCAAAAAGTGAGCCCCATACCGCCCTGTACGTGGAAAAATAAAAAAAAGTTCTAGGAGTCAGAAGATGACATTTTTAAACGTATAAATTTTCCTGTAGTTATGATTTTTTCCAGAAGTGCGACAAAATCAAACCTATATAAGTAGGGTATCATTTTAACCGTATGGACCTACAGAATAATGATAAGGTGTAATTTTTACTGAAATATGCACTGCGTAGAAACGGAAGCCCCCAAAAGTTACAAAATGGCGTTTTTCTTCCATTTTGTCGCACAATGATTTTTTTTTTCCCCGTTTAGTCGTGAATTTTTGGGTGAAATTACTGATGTCACTGCAAAGTAGAATTGGTGACGCAAAAAATAAACCATAATATGGATTTTTAGGTGGAAAATTGAAAGGTTATGATTTTTAAAAGGTGAGGAGGAAAAAACAAAAGTGCAAAAACCCTGAGTCCTTAAGGGGTTAATGCATATTATTTCTAAAGGGACTCCTGATAGCTCCTCTTTAATTCTTTAGTTAGTCCCTCTCCTTCCATCCACTGTTTGCTAGTTAAAACAGGTACATGTTAGCATTCCCCTCCCCCCTAGCATTTTTTGGTTATTGCCCTTTTGATGGTTTTAATAGAGAAAATAAGTGATGTTTTAGAAGGGTATCCCTAGTTAAGGGAATTAATCCCTGAGGGGCAAATGCCCTGAAGGGAATGGAGTTATGAAGTGGTGCCAACACTACATCACATGTTTCAGTTTTACACTGTGGACACTTAACCCAAATTTAAAGGGGTTATCAACCATAAGGTGATTTTCGTACGTACCTGCCAGACAGTAATGGACATGCCAAGAAGGATCTGCGCTTGTCTTGGGACTAAATGGCTATGGTGTGAGATTACCATAACACTGGTTTTCTTATGTGAACTGGCCATTTCATGTTTTGAGTTTCCTTCTTCAACTAAAAGTTCCATAATTCCTTGTTTGTGAGTGAGGTCACTTTTCTCCCTCCCACACAGCCACCACACCTGTGATCCCTTCCATGCAATAGATCAGTGTTTTCTGACCAGGGTGCCAAAATACAATTGCAGACTGATCCCCACCCAGCAGTCACTCTACCCATTGAAGCAGACAGGCTACCTCTGAACACCTGACTAGTGATGTAATGTAATGTCTTGGGCCACACTGCAACCCGGGAAAACCTGAGATTACCCATTTTGTATGCTGCAAAGAAAAAAAATTGGGGGCAAAAATCACAGAAGAATTGCTTGACCACCATGAAACAGGTACAGACACTAAATTATGAACTACACTAACTTTGCAGCCCTTGAGTAAAAAAAAAAAAAAAATCCTGGAATACCCCCTTTAATTTTCACACTACAGAGCCTGTATTAACACTCACCTGCGATAAACTTTGTCTGCTCAAACACAACTTTCTCTGTGATTCCGGCCTCACGCTGGTCTAACTTCTCCCCGATACAGGCAATCACTCCAATGTTCTCAGACAACGCGTGCGCCACCTTCTGGCCAATCAGCTGTAGCGCAGCGAATAAAAGGAAATAAAAAAAATAAAAAACATGCAAACCTGTAAGTCTCCACGTACACCTGAATAA
This sequence comes from Hyla sarda, assembly GCF_029499605.1. Lineage (NCBI taxonomy): Eukaryota > Metazoa > Chordata > Amphibia > Anura > Hylidae > Hyla > Hyla sarda. Next base: position 29,508,629 of record NC_079195.1, read on the forward strand.
CCTTACATCTTGCAATTCAGGTCAGACGGGGAGTCTAAAAACCCACACCCCTCTTCTCTTTAGGCCATGTCCGGTATTACATCTTGGCCCAATTCACTTGAAGACATAACCCATACACAAACATGACAGAATCCAGAAACCCCTATAGGCCTGTCTAAGGCTTGGACAGGATACAGAAGACCCAGCATCGTACACAGACCTCGCCAATGGTAAAAGTGACCAATATCGCTGCATGATGATCTCACCTCATCAGATTCCCCGAAAACATGTCGCCTCTCGGAGTGCCCTAGAATTACCCAGGTGGCACCGATGTCTTTGATCATGGCAGGGCTAAAATAAAAAAAAGGACAGTTTTACAGAGCCGCAACAGCAACTTATAAGCAGTGTATGGAGACCATATATACAGACGCACCTGATCTCCCCAGTAAACGCGCCCTTTGCCACCTTGTAGCAGTTCTGTGCGGCTACTCCATATTTTGCATCAAGCTTCTGCCTGGTAAAGTCCAGGTAAATTGAGGGGGCACCGAAGACCACTTCTGTAAACAAAAAAAAAACAAAAAAAATGATTAAAAAAAATTCACTTTAAGTCACATGGGTCTCCACACTGTGGACCTACAGTCATTGCAAAGTTACAACTCCCAGCATGCCCGGACATGGGAGTTGTAGTTTTTCATCAGCTGGAGTTCCAGTTAACCAATGCAGTCATCCAAATCATCATCTGATTTAAAGGGGTTATCCATAAAAAAAAAAAAAAATATTTCAATTTCAACTGGCTCCACAAAGTTAAACAGATTTGTAAGTTACTTCTATTAAAAAAATCTTAATCCTTTCAGTACTTATGAGCTTCTGAAGTTGAGTTGTTATTTTATGCCTAAGTGCTCTCTGATGACACCTGTCTCGGGAACCGCCCAGTTTAAAAGCAAATCCCCAAAGCAAACCTCTTCTAAACTGGGCGTTTCCCGAGACTCGTGTCATCAGAGAGGACTTAGACAGAAAACAACAACTCAACTTCAGAAGCTCATAAGTACTGAAAGGATTAAGATTTTTTTTAATAAAAGTAATTTACAAATCTGTTTAACATTCTGGAGCCATTTGATATATAAAAAAAAAATGTAAAAGAAAAGTTCTCCCTGGATAACACCTTTAAGGGTGTGTTCACGCTATGGAGTTTAGGCACCGAATTTAAAGCACAAATTCCACCTCAAATTAAAATAAAGTTTTATTGACCTCAATGGTCTTTCTGCCACTCTGTTCACAATGAAGAATTTCAGAGGCATAATTGTATTCCGCCAAAAGTTCGGACAGGTTTCATTCTTCTGGCACGACCCACGAGTAAAAGCCCATTAAAGTCTATAGGACTTTAGAAACGGATTTTTTTTTGTCAGTCAGTGTCCCCTGATCACATCTACTGAATTCCACGCTGAAAATCTGCAGAATTTCGCATAAACTAGAAGAAGTTGAGCAGAAATTGGCAGAATTTTCTGTTGACCATAAGGTGAGATTTATCAACACCTGTGTAGAGAAAAAGTGGTGCAGTTGCCCATAGCAACCAGATTGCCTTTCATTTTTAAAAAGGCCTGTGAAAAGTGAAAGAAGCGATCTGATTGGTTGATATGGGCAACTGCACCACTTTTCCTCTACACAGGATTTGATAAGTCTCCCCCATAATTCTGCTCTGACATTTTGGTGCGGCAGCCTCCCACAGGGGGAGAATCATCAAAACCCATCCAGAGGAAAGGTTGCCGAGTTGCCCATAGCAACCAATCAGATCGCTTCTTTCATTTTTCAGAGGCCTAAAGGCCTCTGAAAAATGAAAGAAGCGATCTGATTGGTTGCTATGGGCAACTCGGCAACTTTAGGCCTCTGGACAGGTTTTGATAAATCTCCCCCATTGTTTTTAAAAGGGATTTTTGCTGAACCGTGTAAACAGTGGAATTTGAATTTCTGCAGTCAAATTTTCTGTGGAAATTCAAACTCCAGACTCCACAGTCCGGAATCTGCTTGGACAGTCATTGCCATCAATGGAGACGGTGCGTATCTGAGGGGTCTGCTCGCCGCGCACAGATTGTCAACCTGGACTTTGAGTCCTTCGGGTCCATTTACTCATCCAGTATCATCTGCAGATTTGAAGCTGCAGATTTGAAGCTGCAGATTTGAAGCTGCAGATTTGAAGCTGCAGATTTGAAGCTGCAGATTTGAAGCTGCAGATTTGAAGCTGCAGATTTGAAGCTGCAGATTTGAAGCTGCAGATTTGAAGCTGCGTTCAGTCATTTAGTTTACATTGAACTTTGCAGCATCCAATATGTGTGAACAGGCCCTAAGAGGGAAAGCTCATTGGGGATGGGACAGCAATATCACGATCATTCTGCACCTCATTCCCTCATCTGCTCTCTGCAAATACAGTTCGGAAACTTTACTGTAAAAGTATCCCGGGTGACGGGAGCACATTACCCCCTCACTGACCTATACACTGGGGTAACATGAGGTGGGGCAACAGGTGCCAGCTCTGCCACACTGCCAGCTGGCTCAGCGCGGGGTCATGAAGGGCGTCATGTCTTAGTCAGGGAAGGAGGCAGAAGATATCTGTACTATCCCCTGGCTGGGAGGAGGAGATCTGTGGTAATAAGGAGTCTGTTCACACTTCTGTCATTTTCATAGGTTTTGATCCACGTAAAGTGGAAGCCGGTATCAGTGAGGTATACTGTGTAAACTAAACTGCACCCCCTACCATAGGATAGGGGTGGTCCTCCTATGGCTGGGGGTATTGTTATTAGGACGACCCAATACTGTAAATTATTATTTTTTTGTTTAAACACATACACACTATTACTCTCGTTCCCCCCACATCTAAGCTTGTGAAGTTGCATGATTTTGCTGCCACTAGGGGGCAATATATAGCAGTTATATGGTGTAAAGCAGGGCTCAAGTCCTGCAGGAACGCATGGGAACTGAGTTCCTGCACTTTTTCCAAAGCAGGAACACTGTTCCCATTAGCAGGACCAGCCCTTGAGTAGAAATCATGGGCGAGTCCCCCCCCCCAGAGACTTGACCCCTGGTTTAAAGTGCCTCCTACTGATCCGAATGGAGCTGCATATAAATTGCGACAGGTAGACGAGACCTTTACAAGTCTATGTAAACTTCAAGAGCCTTATCAGAGAGATCAAGAAAGTCATGTCTACCGATAGTCCCCAGAGAGACCAAATACATGAGGATCACTACATTTAGGGAGTATTCCACATTCAAATAAATCCTATTCATTGTACTGTGCAGAGGTTACACAATTCTATAACAATTTCTGTACCAGTTCCTTATGGTTTTCAAGATCTCTGCTTGCCCTTGTTGAATAGGAACCTTAAAGGGGTACTCAACCCCTAGACATCTTACCCAAAGGATAGGGGATAAGATGTCTGATCGCGGGGGTCCCGCCGCTGGGAACCCCCGTGATCTCTGCTGCAGCACCTCATGTCATCTTGTGCATGGAGTGAACTTTGATCCGTGCCTGATGACGTCACTGCCACGCACCGCTCCCATAGACTTGCATTGAGGGGCGTGGCCATGATGTCACAAGCCTCCACTGCTGCACCTGCGATCAGACATTATCCCCCATCCTTTGGATAGCGGAAAAGCCGTATAGGGGCGGAGTACACCTCTAAGGCTATGTTCACACTTCGGAATATCCACACAGAAAATCTCCATGCAGACATTCCGGAGACTGCGGGCACCGGCATAAGAGCGAATGCGCCATCTCAGACGGCTATGCATTTTATGCGAACATGGAATTCATAAGTTCCATGCCAGAAATTCAATGACACTACAATTTGTCCCAACAGGGTGCCTCCAGCTGTTGCCAAATGCTGTCTGGGCATGCAGGGAGCTGTTATTCAGTGTGCCTCCAGCTGTTGCAAAACACACACACACAAACACACACACACAAACACACACACACAAACACACACACACAAACACACACACACAAACACACACACACACACACACACACAAACACACACAAACACACACACACACACACAAACACACACAAACACACACAAACACACACAAACACACACAAACACACACAAACACACACAAACACACACAAACACACACAAACACACACAAACACACACAAACACACACAAACACACACAAACACACACAAACACACACAAACACACACAAACACACACAAACACACACAAACACACACAAACACACACAAACACACACAAACACACACAAACACACACAAACACACACAAACACACACAAACACACACAAACACACACAAACACACACAAACACACACAAACACACACAAACACACACAAACACACACAAACACACACAAACACACACCTATTTAATATAGGATATATTGTTCTTTGTATTAAGTATACAGCTCTGGGCATATTGCAGCTTCTAGGATGGGTTATTATAATATTATAATTTATACTCATTTGTTGGCCTGTGTTTTTAATGGTTTATCTGGTCTGGTTCTGTATAAAACATCATGTATTCCGTCTTTTTATACACATCAGCGCTTGTACGCTTTTTTCTTTCTGTAAATATTGTCGGTATTCATACACACCAGATTCGTTGCGGATTTCTACAGCTTCAATTCAAACCTGTCCAGTGTGTCAATACACCGGAAAGTAGCGTTTCCCCGATTGGTGTGCCTCCAGCTGTTGCAAAACTACAACTCCCAGCATGCCCCGACAGCCAACGGCTGTCCGGGCATGCTGAGAGTTGTAGTTTTGCAACAGCTGGAGGCACACCATCATGTGCAGAATAAAACCCGGGCCCTATCACACCACCGCCCCCAATTTCCATCTCTGCTATTCTTAGACAATCCTTCTGTTTATTTTGGGCACTGCGAAAAGGTTAAAAGCCATGACCTTCACCGTCAGCCCCAAGTGCGGAGCGGCCTTAAAGGTCAGAGCTGTTTTTAGGCTGTCTACCCAGCTGTCAGTGGCATCAAAGGGTTAAAGGTCACTTCAAAGTCAGGGACCAAACCGATCCGTTCACTCTAAACCCCCCTTTGCCTGGAGGAGAGAAGGCGACCAAAGAAAAAACGTGCACGACCACATTACTGCATTGTGGTTACTGTCCCTTTAAAAGGCTGACACTGCAGAGTGAGTACGTGCGTGCGGGCACAGACAGGCGGCTGCAGTCGTGCATCCACCCCTGCTGCTGTAGATGCCCAATCTGTGCCCTTAATGTGCCATTCATCAGCTTTCTTGATTCTTCAGGGCATTCTGGGTCTTGTAGTTCTACATCAAGTGCATGACGGGTACTGGCCTACTTAAAAAAAAATCCCCATCCCCCAGTCTCATCTTTCTATTATAGGTCACCCCTTCCCCCATTTCTATAATAAATCCTCAAGTCTGGGTGATGTGCCCGACGCCCTGCACACTAGTTGGCGTTGTGCCCATTTATTCTGTACTAAGGTCCTAGACTCCTGCCCTCCTTTCCCATTGTGGACTCTGCCCAGGATGAAACATCATCCACCGGGTTCAAGGACGGGCAGGTCGAATGATGGGCCCCAGGGCCCTCCACAGGCCGTATCCTATAGACATGGAGACAATCGCAGAATTAACAGTCATCGCCATAGAAACCGGAAGTTGCGTTACACGCTCCGTGCAGAACGCATTAACCCCTTCGCTGCATTACACACACCCACTAAGCCAATAAGCTGTAGGGCCAAACACCTATCAATCCTGCAGGTGTATACACTGCCCTGCATCAGGTATGGCGGGCATGCTGGGGGTTGTAGTAGAACAGATAGCAGACCACTGACTTGGTTGGAGACTAAGTCGGCGGTCTGCTATCTGTTCCTTTTGGCTGCTATACTACAACTCCCAGCATGTCCTCCTACCTTAATGCAGGACAGAAGTTACACATGCAGGCTTGAAAGGTGATAAGCTCCAGTGGTCTCCAACCTGCGGACCTCCAGATGTTGCAAAACTACAACTCCCAGCATGCCCGGACAGCCAACGGCTGTTCGAGCATGCTGGGAATTGTAGTTTTGCAACATGTGGAGGACCGCAGGTTGAAGACCACTGCTCTACAGCTTATTGACTTAAAGGGGTACTGCAGTGGGAAAAAAAAATGTTTTAATCAACTGTTATCAAAAAGTTAAACAGTTTGCAAATGAATTCAAATAAAAAAAATAATTAATCCTTCCCGTACTTTTCTGCTGTATAATACAGAGAAGGTTCCTTTCTTTTTGGAATGTCCTTTCTGCCTGACCAGTGCTCTCTGCTGACACCTCTGTCCATTTTAGGAACTGTCCAGGAGTAGAAGCAAATCTCCGTAGCAAACCCTTCCTGCTCCGGACAGTTCCTGACATGGACAGAGGTGTCAGCAGAGAGCACTGTGGTCAGACTGGAAAGAATTTAAAAAAGAAAGGAACTTCCTCTGGAGCATACAGCAGCTGATAAGTACTGGAAGGATTAAGATTCTTAATTAGAAGTCATTTACAAATCTGTTTAACTTCCTGGCACCAGTTGAAAAAGAATTAATAAATATATATATATATTTTTTTTCCCCACCGGAGTACCCCTTTAATGGGTCAGTCTTTCAGGGCATGATGGGGGTTGTAGTTCAGCAATGACAAGAGATGCCAACCTATGGGATGACGCATGGAAAACAATCAATACCTGGCACCCATCATTAAGACACGTTTGCCCTTGAAAGACCTGGAGATGGATATATATACATACATACACACACGGGACCATTTCCTTCTATAGGGCCATGTTCACACATGCAGATTTTTTACTTCCCTGTTGAAAATCTGCAGCACTTTATTGAACCCTAAATGTTAAAAAATAAAAATAAAAAAACAAGGGTGGGGCTGAGGTCTGGGACCCACACAATGGGGCGTAGTTTGGCTCCAGTCACTAGTACCAGGTATGCCCCACTGATTAGACTGGGCCAACATGGTACCCGAGGGAAGAGCGGCGCCAGTGTTGGCATCATTCATGCTTCCCATTAGGACTAAGACTATCTATAATTGGCGCTTATTAAGATATTAAGGCAGTGATCCCTACCCTTTGGCTCTCCAGCTGTTGCACAACTACAACTCTCAACATGCCCTGACAGCCTTCGGCTGTCAGGGCATGCTGAGAGTTGTAGTTGTGCAACAGCAGGAGGGCACAGATTATAACCCATGTGTTGGAATGGTTGCAAAACTACAACTCCCAGCCTTCAGCTGTCCGGGCATGCTGAGAGTTGTAGTTTTGCAACAGCTGGAGGAACCATCATTGGAAAACCCTTTCATACAGAACAAGGTTGAGCCTCAATATCCCCTTAACTTGCAGCTCTCCAGATATAATGACAATTGTCAGGCATGCTGGGAGTTGTAGTCATGCAACTGCATTGAGGGTTACAGCCCCAAAGAGCACAGGTCATGATCTATGACCCATGGGCACTGGTCACACCATACAAAAACCAAGGCTGACCAGACATCGCCCAACTGCAACTACCTGTCAGGGCATGCTGGGAGTTGTGGTCGTGCAACTGCATTGAGGGTTTTGATCAGGGGTTAAGTCCTGTAAAATAAAATAAAGTGAGGGAACTCAGCCATGATTTCCACCCAATGGCAGGTCCTGCAGGGCTTCTGCTAATGGGAACAGTGTTCCTGCTGTGAAAAAAGTGCAGGAACTGCGTTCCCACGCGTTCCTGTAGGGACTTGACCCCTGGTTATGATCATAATCCATGACCTTTTGTGGGTCACACCCCTCAGTGCAATTGCACGACTACAACTCCTGTCAGGGCATGCTGGGAGTTGTAGTGTCCATGGCTGAGCTGCAGTGCTGCCCCCACCTGTCTCCGCGTTGATCTTGGCGTTGTTCACGGTGGCGATCAGCTCCCCCAGACTCTTCTTGTCACCGTTCATCTTCCAGTTTCCCCCCACGAAGAACTTCCTTGGAGACATGTCTGCGGCGGATGGAGGAAGAGACGAGAGCTGAGGATGAAGGGGACGCGGGAGTGACAAGAGCACCTTCTCCGTGCGGCGCCTTTAAATAGCTGCTCGGGACACGCCCACTGCCTGGGCAAAGGTTCCTAAGGCCGCGCCCACTGACGTTTGGACGCGAGCCGTGCGCCTCCGAGGCTTTGGCGGCCATGTTGGGTGTGGGCAAAGTCATTATCTGCCAGTATAAAACATTTTAGGGAGCTATATCCTAAGGCCGCGCCCACTGACGTTTGGACGCGAGCCGTGCGCCTTCAAGGCTCTGGCGGCCATGTTTGGTGTGGGCAAAGTTATTATCTGCCAGTATAAAACATTTTAGGAAGATATATATACAGTATATACATATCAAAACCTGTGTAGAGGAGTGGTGCAGTTGCCCATAGCGACCAATTAGATAGCTTCTTTCATTTTTCAGAGGCCTTTTTAAAAACGAAAGTAGCTATCTGATTGGTTGCTATGGTCAACTGCACTACTCTTCCTCTACACACATTGATAAATCTCCCCCCCCTTTGGCTTTAGGTGGTATAATGGATTAGATTTCTGCCTTCCACAAACAGCTCCACCCTATAGTCACAGGTTATGGTTCGTAATTGTAACTCATCTTAATTAGGCCCTATTTGCATGATATTTTTTGTGTTTCCCAACTAACGTGCCTCCAGCTGTTGCAAAACTACAACTCCCATCATGCCCAGACAGCCTTCTGGAGAGCAATGGGTTGGAGACTATTGTTATAGATGAGTTTTTCCCAACCAGGGTGCCTCCAGCTGTTGCAAAACTACAACGCCCAGCATGCCCGGACAGCCGTTGGCTGTCCGGGCATGCTGGGAGTTGTAGTTTTGCAACGGCTGGAAGCAGACTGGTTGGGAAACTCTGGGCTGTACGTTAGCCTCCTGTCAATGTGCCGGCCGCCCGATGCCACGTGGGCCCATAGACTTCAATGGGGTCAACATAGTCTAATTGTGAATATATACCCTTAGGTCCAGCGCTTTTAATTTTTTTTAATTTTTATACAGGTTTAGACAATGTAGTTACAAGCAGATTACATTACATTAAAGTCTATGGGCCTATATGTTGGGCTGAAAACATATACAGCCCTGAAAACATGATGTCAATAGAGACTAATAGAGAGGAGCTGCAATACAACACATAACCTGCAGACAGGTATGGCGCTGTTTTTCGAAGGAAGCCGCTGTATTTTGTTTTTTTCTATACCATTATTTCATGGTATTACTCAGGGGTCAAGTCCTGCGAAAAAAAAAGTGTGGGAACTCACCCTAGGTTTCCACTTAAAGGGGTACTAGACATCTTATACCCTATCCAAAGGGGGACCCCCACGCTCTCCCTGCTGCTCCCGGCATTTGTTTAGAGCGTTGGGTGCAGCGCCAGAGGCTCATGACGTCACGGTCAGGGCTAGAGATGAGCGAACTTACAGTAAATTCGATTCGTCGCAAACTTCTCGGCTCGGTAGTTGATGCCTTATCCTGCATAAATTAGTTCAGCCTTCAGGTGCTCCGGTGGTCTGGAAAAGGTGTATATAGTCCTAGGAAAGAGTCTCCTAGGACTGTATCCACCTTTTCCAGCCCACCGGAGCACCGGAAAGCTGAACTAATTTATGCAGGATAAGTCATCAACTGCCGAGCCGAGAAGTTCGTGACGAATCGAATTTACTGTAAGTTCGCTCATCTCTAGTCACGGCCCCTCAATGCAAGTCTATGGGAGGGACTTGCATTGAGGGAGCCTTACAGTGATGTCACGAGCCTCCGCCCTGCATCACCAGTCATCCGTCACGGAGCGAAGTTCCCTCTTTGCACCAGATGTCTGGGGCTGCCGCAGCCGAGATCGCGGGGGTCCCCAGCGATCAGACATCTTATCTCCTATCCTTTGGATAGGGGATAACATGTCTAGTGGCGGAGTAACCCTTTAAGGGCTGGGCTGGTCCTGCAGGACTCCTGCTAATGGGAACTGCGTTCCTGCTGTGGAAAAAGTGCAGGAACTCTGTTCCCATTAGTTCCTGCAGGACTTGAGCCCTGGTATTACTCTACTAAGAGGGTTCTAGAAAGTGGTGACGGCCCCTTGTTAGACCCAAATCTTACATCACGATTTGTGCCTCCGAAATACCTGTCGGAATTGGAAAGTCTCCCAATCTGAGCCAAAACTTGTACACGCTTGGAAAATGACTGTAATGAATGTAATCACTAGCTGAATAGACTTGGGCCATTGAGATGAATGGGGCCCCTGCCTGTCCGAGCACGGGTACTTTGGTGTGTCCATTAGGCTACAGTCCACAGTTTTTGGAGACAGATTTTACTGGTATTTTATCAGGTGAAAAACAAAAAATTCTGAAAATAAATTTTGTGGAAATGTAGCCTCAAAGTGGTTTTGATGGACGCGATTTTGCACCCATAAGGCCCAATCGGATGAGTCGGACAACAGCATAGATGACTACGGTAAGATCAGGGACTAGATCCACAGTTGGGCTTTGTGGGTTTAATACAGGCCCCATCTGATCCTTAGCTGAAAGGTACTCAACATGATCATTATACCAATTTCTATATTCCTTTAAAGGGGTACTCCACTGGAAAACATTTTCTCTTAAATCAACTGGTGCCAGAAAGTTAAACAGATTTGTAAATTACTTCTATTAAAAAATCTTAATCCTTTCAGTACTTATTAGCTGCTGAAAACTAGATCAGATTGGAAAGAACTACATAACTTCCTCTGTAGTATTCAGCAGCTAAATACTGGAAGGATTAACATTTTTACATAGAAGTAATTTACAAATCTGTATACCTTTCTGCCGCCAGTTAATTTAAAAACATTTGTTTTCCAGCGGAGTACCCCTTTAAAGGGGTACTTCGGTGGAAAACTTTTTTTTTTTTTTAAATCAACTGATGCCAGAAAGTTATACAGATTTGTAAATTACTTCTATTAATAAATCTTAATCCTTTCAGTACTTATTAGCTGCTGAATACTACAGAGGAAATTCTTTTCTTTTTGGAACACAGAGCTCTCTGCTGACATCATGACCACAGTGCTCTCTGCTGACATCTCTATAAATTTTAGGAACTGTCCAGAGTAGGAGAAAATCCCCATAGAAAACTTCTCTTGCTCTGGACAATTCCTAAAATGGACAGAGGTGTCAACAGAGAGCAATGTGGTCAGACAGAAAGGAAATTCAAAAAGAAAATAACTTCCTGTGGATCATAACAGCAGCTGATATATACTGGAAGGATTAAGATTTTTTAATAGAAGTAATTTATAAATCTGTTTAACTTTCTGGCACCAGATGATTTTAAATAATAATGTTTTCCAGTGGAGTACTGCTTTAAGAACCGTGCCTCTTTAATCAGTAGGAAGTTTTTCCACATGGAAGGGAGGTTCTTTACAAGGGTGCGTTCACACTGTTGAATCCGTCTGGCGGCAGCCGCCGAAAATACTTCGGCGCTAGGGCCGCAGGGCACTGAGCCATCACCATTGACGGCTATGCAGTGCTCGTGGAATTGTCCGCCACTGAAATTCCGCAGTGTGAATGGGTCTCGCGGAAACCCATTCACACTAATGTTAAGTTCATACTGCGGATTTATGCTCACGTAATTAGGCCTGGGGAATTCCGCGGGAATTCCGTAGTGTGAACGCACCCTAAGTAGTATTGTTATGTAAGGCTCATGTTTCTATAAATGCTGTGTGACTATGACTAAGGACCTGCTGTCCGAAACGCGTCAGTCCTTTTTATAATTGTTTCACTTTTTTGTATCCTGATGCTTCAATAAACATTTTTTGATATTTTGGACTATATATACCATGTGACCTGGAACTTCTTTCTATGTGTGGATTTCCCTGACGTGCTCCTGCTGTCCGTGCTCGGAGGTGGGGAGAATTATTACCATTTGCAGGTGCCGTGAGGTGGAAACTTGTCATTGGTTCTTTAGTAGATCCTGCATCAGTGCCATCACAGCCCAACAGTGTCCTTGAGCAGGGCCGCCATCAGGGGGGGTACAGACAGTACCTCAGGGAAAACCAGGACCCTAGGACTGCCACCCGGCTGGTAATTGATAGGAACAGACCCTGCACTAGCGTAACTAGACCCTTCACCTGCAGGCCCCATCGCACATTCTGAATCTCTAAACAACCACAACTTTTAATACTGAGTGTGCTTTTAGGATGCTCACAGTGGTGCCAGCGGCTTTACTCCAGCCTGGGCCTCACGTACAGCAGTGTCTCTGCATGGTGCTGACTAGAGATAAGCGAACTTACAGTAAATTTGATTCGTCACGAACTTCTCGGCTCGGCAGTTGATGACTTTTCCTGCATAAATTAGTTCAGCTTTCAGGTGCTCCCGTGGGCTGGAAAAGGTGGATACAGTCCTAGGAGACTCTTTCCCAGGACTGTATCCACCTTTTCCAGACCACCGGAGCACCTGAAAGCTGAACTAATTTAAGCAGGATAAGTCATCAACGGCCGAGCCGAGAAGTTCGTGACGAATCGAATTTACTGTAAATTCGCTCATCTCTACTTGTAACCTTGAGATTGTTGATATTTTTCCACAATTTTGGTGTGGCGTACACACAATGCAAAGACTAAGTGAACTTCTCTCCTTTTTCAGGTGTGATTTGTATATTGCTCACATCTGTTACTTGCCCCAGGTGAGTTTAAACGAGCATCACATGCTTGAAACAATCTTATTTTTCCACAATTTTGAAAGGGTGCCAATAATTTTGTCCGGACCATTTTTGGAGTTTGGTGACATTATGTCCAATTTGCCTTTTTGCTCCTTTTTTGGGTTTAGTTCCAATACACACAAAGGGAATAATCATGTGTATAGCAAAACATGTGTTACTGCAATCCTTTTCTGTGAGAAATACTTCATTATCTTGAAAAACTTCAGGGGTGCCAACATTTACGGCCATGACTGTAGCTATAGTGAATTTTGTTTTTGCTCTGTGTGCGCCAAAGTGCAGCTTTTTCTCTTCTCGGGGGCGTGGTTTCTCAGCATGTGACATTTTTTATTTTTATTGTGCGCAAATTTTTGTCTACAACCAAGGGATGTGCAGAGGCCTCGGGACTCTAAGAACTGGGTCAGGGGTCACCAGAAAGTCATCAGCAGAAAGGGCAGAAAAGACGAAAAACCTCGGGCCTGAAGATAGAGGTTCATCTACTAGACCAAGGTGAGGGCCACTGTGAGCATAAAGCTGTATTTGGCTGTCTGTGCATGCTGGGAGTTGTAGTTTTGCAACAGCTGGAGGCGCACTGGTTGGAAAACCACTGGGCTAGAGCATCAACGCCCTTCTTATGTTGATGGGAGGGGGAGTTTGGCGAATACCCTATATAACTTTACTACTATAGTGTTATCATTATCACAAATTGTCCTGGCTTCAGAACGCTTCCCGATGGGAAGTTATGTAGTCCTCTCATTGTCAGTGTGGTGTTGTCTCAGCAGCTCCCTTGCTCCTCCCTTTCTCTCGGCAAAGCGCAATATCCTGTACTGCAGTGTTTCCCAACCAGGGTGCCCCCAGCTGTTGCAAAACTACAACTCCCAGCATGCCTGGACAGCCGTTGGCTGTCCGGGCATTCTGGGAGTTGTAGTTTTGCAACAGCTGGAGTCACCCTGGTTGGGAAACACTGCTCTACTGTCTCAGGAGATGTGGCTGGATCTTGTCTGAGCTTTAGCCCCGCCCCCTTAGTGATGTCACCACCTCTGACCGGTCTATCTCTATATATATCTATCTTTTATAGGACATTTAAGGAAGTGTGTTTTCAGCAAGCTGCCTTGTACAGAACAGTGTCACAGGCAGAGGAGCAGACAGGGAATGAAGAATAGGTGCCGCAATCTTACCAAATGTGATCGCCTGATGTGAAATGAGATGCTCTGCAAAAGCTATGCCAGGGAACTGGCGGGATTACTGTGGGAGGGGAATAGGCAGGGTGGGAGATCTGTGATTTAGAGCTGAGGGAATACAATGAATTCTGGGAACTGTAGTACTCAGCAACTTCTCAACCAGAAAGTACAGGACTTAGACCCCCAAAACAAATGGATTTTTGGTGGTTTCTGAACTGGGGCAGAAATTTAAGCAATGCTGTATGCTTCTGCAGCACTTTCATGTTGTATTACCTGACATCGGAATACCCCTTTAAATGTCTTACAATAATAAATGCCTATTTTTTTAGGTTTTAATGCAGTCTTTAGATTAACGTGAAACCTTTTTCAAGAAATAGCGCTACTACTGTTTGTATTTGGTATTGCAGATCATCACATTCAAGAAAATATTACAATATCAGACACCGCTCAGAGGCAAGAGTGACGCTGTCATTTGAAAAGTTTCAGGACAAACGCTTTACTGTTAGGTCTTATTCACACTACGGAACAAGCAAGGAAATAAGCCAGCAACTCTGGGCAGATTAAAGGCGCTTAAAGGGGTACTCCTGTGGAAAACAAATGTTTTTAAATCAACTGGTGGCAGAAAGTTAAACAGATTTGTAAATTACTTCTATTAAAAACTCTTAATCCTTCCAGTACTTATTAGCTGCTGAATACTACAGAGGAAATTTTTTTCTTTTTGGAACACAGAGCTCTCTGCTGACATCATGACCACAGTGCTCTCCGCTGACATCTCTGTCCATTTTAGGAACTGTCCAGAGCAGCATATGTTTGCTATGGGGATTTTCTTTTACTCTGGACAATTCTTAAAATGGACAGAGATATCAGCAGAGAGCACTGTGGTCATGATGTCAGCAGAGAGCTCTGTGTTCCAAAAAGAAAATAATTTCCTCTGTAGTATTCAGCAGCTAATAAGTACTGAAAGGATTAAGATTTATTAATAGAAGTAATTTACAAATCTGTATAACTTTCTGGCATCAGTTGATTTAAAAAAAAAAAAAAATAAAAAAAAAAAAAAAAAGTTTTCCACCGAAGTACCCCTTTAAAGAGGTACTCCGCTGGAAAACAAATGTTTTTAAATTAACTGGCGGCAGAAAGGTATACAGATTCGTAAATTACTTCTATGTAAGAATGTTAATCCTTCCAGTATTTAGCTGCAGAATACTACAGAGGAAGTTGTGTAGTTCTTTCCAATCTGACCACAGTGCTCTCTGCTGACACCTCTGTCCGTGTCATGAACTGTCCAGAGCAGGATAAGTTTGCTATGGGAATTTGCTCCTACTCTGGACAGTTCCTGACATGGACAGAGGTGTCAGCAGAGAGCACTGCGGTCAGACTGAAAAGAACTACACAACTTCCTCTGGAACATATAGCAGCTGATAAGTACTGGAAGGATTAAGATTTTTATATAAAAGTAATTTACAAATCTGTTTAACTTTTTGGCACCAGTTGATATGAATTTTTCTTTTCCCCCCACAGAGTACCCCTTTAATGTCTGCGGGAAACCGTACGCCTCGTCCTGTTCATTAAAGCGTACGCGGATACCGCAGAAGGATTAAACATGTTCATCCAATTCAGTAGTGTAAACGAAATTCACAAATACTATAGTGTGACTGGGCCCTTAGACGACCGGACCCACTAAGCAGTCTTGTCCCTGTAATTTTTGGGGTCCTAACCATAAAACAACATCAAAAACGGACGTACGGGGAGGAAAAAAAAAACTTTTTTTTTATTCACACGGTTTTGGGAACACATAAACCAGCCAACTACTGCGAGAGGAACCCCCGTACCCCCAGACTGGGCACAGTGACCCCCATATCAGATCCCCTCCCCCTAAAGCTTTGCCGAGTCCTGTCCCTAGTGCAGAAGCAGACGCAGCCTGACCGTCCACTGTGCCAGACCCATCTTCTGCCACCGAAGATATTTTTGGGGAAAAGGGGTAAGTGCCGTGATGGGATCGGAGGGTCGGGGGATCCAAGGACAGGAACGTCTTGTAGCATAACCCAGGAATAAAGCCGCCCCAAGCCTTGAAGATGTGACCCGGTAAACCCTCTATCCCGTAAAATCTTCGCCGAGGAGGGACACAGAACGCACACCGAGGAGTTGGGGGTGGGGAAGATTAACTCTGCACACGCTGGTAGAAGTAGATGTAACCAAGGTCTTTTGGAGGCTTTTCGGATGCGCAGACTTTCTGGTCATTGTAGATCACCCACCTGAGGAAGAGATGAAAGGACAACAACAAGTTAAAGGGGTATTCCAAGAAAAAATTTTTTTTCCAGAAAGTTAAACAGATTTGTAAATTACTTCTATTAAAAAATCGTAATCCTTCCAATAATTATCAGCTGCTGAAGTTGAGTTCTTTTCTGTCTGGCAACAGTGCTCTCTGCTGACATCTCTGCTTGTCTCGGGAACTGCACAGAATAGAGGAGGTTTGCTATGGGGATTTGCTTCTAAACTGGGCGGTTCCCGAGACAGGTGTCATCAGAGAGCACTTAGACAAAAGAACAACTCAACTTCAGCAGCTCATAAGTACTGAAAGGATTAAGATATTTTTTTTAATAGAAGTAATTTACAAATCTGTTTAACTTTCTTGATATATGATGATATTTAAAAGAAAGGGGGGATGGGTGTCTTACAGGGTCCCAATATTCTTTCTAATCACATGAAAACTGTAGAGCAGTGTTTCCAAACCAGGGTGCCTCCAGCTGTGGCAAAACTACAATTCCCAGCATGCCCAGACAGCCTTTGGCTGTCTGGGCATGCTGGGAGTTGTAGTTTTGCCACAGCTGGAGGCACCCTGGTTGGCAAACACTGCTGTAGAGATTTAAATTGTAAGGCCCATAACAGTGGTCTTCAAATTATGGACCTCCTGATGTTGCAAAACTACAACTCCCAGCATGCTCTAACAGTTGGTTGTCCGGCAACGCTGAAAGTTGTAGTTTTGCAAAATCTGGGAGGTCCACAATTTGGTGACCACTGACCTATAAAACTTATGCTAACACAGCAGATTTTTGCGGAAATTCCGTTGCAGCAGAGTCCTATTGCTTTTAATGAGATATCAGTCATGGAAACATCTGCTGCAGAAATTCCGATTCCGGCCTCCGCAGAAAGAATTGACATGTCAATTCTTTCTGCAATATCCGATCTGAAGTGCATTGCCGTCTATGGAGAGGGTGTATTTCTGAACAATCCTAGCGCTGGCACGCTCTGCCGTTGTCTGCGGAATGTCGGGCTGGAAATTTTCCGCACAGAGAATCCACTGACCGGGCGTGCTGGGAGTTGTAGTTTTGCAACAGCTGGAGGCACCCTGGTTGGAAAACACTGACTTAGACCAGAAACACTGACTTAGACCAGTGGTCTTCAAACTGTGGCCCTCCAGCTGTTGCAAAACTACAACTCCCACCATGCCCGGACAGCCGTTGGCTGTCCGGGCATGCTGGGAGTTGTAGTTTTGCAACAGCTGGAGGTACTCTGGTTGGGAAACACTACTATATACACATCAGAAGCCATCATGCTGGGAGTTGTAGTTTTGCAACAGCTGGAGGCACTCCGGTTGGGAAACACTACTATATACACATCAGAAGCCATCATGCTGGGAGTTGTAGTTTTGAAACAGCTGGAGGCACTCCGGTTGGGGAACACTACTATATACACATCAGAAGCCATCATGCTGGGAGTTGTAGTTTTGCAACAGCTGGAGGCACTCTGGTTGGGAAACACTACTATATACACATCAGAAGCCATCATGCTGGGAGTTGTAGTTTTGCAACAGCTGGAGGCACTCTGGTTGGGAAACACTACTATATACACATCAGAAGCCATCATGCTGGGAGATGTAGTTTTGCAACAGCTGGAGGCACTCTGATTGGGGAACACTACTATATACACATCAGAAGCCATCATGCTGGGAGATGTAGTTTTGCAACAGCTGGAGGCACTCTGGTTGGGGAACACTACTATATACACATCAGAAGCCATCATGCTGGGAGTTGTAGTTTTGCAACAGCTGGAGGCACTCTGGTTGGGGAACACTACTATATACACATCAGAAGCCATCATGCTGGGAGTTGTAGTTTTACAACAGCTGGAGGCACTCTGGTTGGGAAACACTACTATATACACATCAGAAGCCATCATGCTGGGAGTTGTAGTTTTGCAACAGCTGGAGGCACTCTGGTTGGGGAACACTACTATATACACATCAGAAGCCATCTAATGGGGGTAGTGAGTGGTGGGCAGGCTTCAACGGCTGTCAGGCCATGCTGGAAGTTGTAGTTTTGCAACAGCTGAAGGCACCCTGGTTGGGAAACACTGACTCAGACCCTGACTATCTGCTTATCAGAGGGGATTCGCTGGTCTGATGTTAGACCCCACAAGAGATGAAATATAGGAAGAAGAGAGAAGAAAGAGTTAACATTCTGAAGAGGAGGATAAGATGGCCGCTAGCAGATCCAACCCCCAACAGGTCTCACCGTCCATCTTTCTTTATATGACACACGTAGTGACCGCACATGGTGGACGTTCCCATATGGCTGATGAACGCGAAAAGTTCATATCCTGTAAAAAAGACAAAAAAGGTATAAAACAAAAAGTAATGACCCCTGACCTAACATGTTACATGATGTACATCACGTCCTGGTCATGTGACCGGCACACAGGTGCAGGGTTTGTTACAGGAGACGGCTCCGATAACAGTAAAAGGGGCTCATTCACACACACAGATATTTCCAGCATAATATGGCGGCGGTAGGATCAATGCATTTTAGAGCGGATTCTGCCAAAAGAACGAACATGTTCATTTTCGGCGGAGTTTAGAGTCCGGAAATTTCATAGTGTGAATGGTGGAGCGGAGTCCCATAGAGAACAATGGGGGGCTGCTGTACTGTATTTTGCAAGCGGAATTCCGCTCAGAAAATACATAAAGTGAGAGCCGTGTACCTGAGTGTGTCTGTCACATGGCTGCCACTGATGTTTATTTACTGAGAGTAACCCAGTTCTTTCTGAACGCAAGCAAACATTTTGGAAACCATTAAAAGGGGTACTCCGGTGGAAAAAAAAAAAAAATTTATCAACTGGTGCCAGAAAGTTATACAGATTTGTAAATTATTTCTATTAAAAAAATCTTAACCCTTCCAGTACTTATTAGCTGCTGAATACTACAGAGGAAATTCTTTTCTTTTTGGAACACAGAGCTCTCTGCTGACATCACGAGCACAGTGCTCTCTGCTGACATCTCTGTCCATTTTAAAAACTGTCCAGAGTAGGAGAAAATCCCCATAGAAAACATATGCGGCTCTGGATATTTCCTAAAATGGACAGAGATGTCAGCAGAGAGCACTGTGCTCGTGATGTCAGCAGATAGCACTGAGTTCCAAAAAGAAAAGAATTTCCTCTGTAGTATTCAGCAGCTAACAAGTACTGGAAGAATTAAGACTTTTTTTTATAGAAGTCATTTACAAATCTATTTAACTTTCTGGCACCAGTTGATTTAAAAAAAAAATAAAAAAGGTTTCCATGGGAGTACCCCTTTAACCTCTTAAGGACCCAGGACGTATGAGTACGGTGACCCCGCACGGTGACCCCGCATCATATCGCGGCGGGCCCAGCGTCATAGTGAAGCCGGGACCCGCCTCTAATAGCGCGCGCCACTGATCGCGGTGCCGCGAGCTATTAACCCTTTAGCCGCCTGCTCAAAGCTGAGCCACGCGGCTAAAAGTGAAAGTAAAAAGTGCCGGTTAGCTCAGGGAGCTGTTCGGGATCGCCGCTGTATAATCGCAGCATCCCGAACAGCTGTAGCACAGGAGGAAGGTCTCTTACCTTCCTTCCTGCGCTGTCCGATCGCCGATTGAATGCTTCAAGCCTGACATCCAGGCTTGAGCATTCAATCGCCGAAAACACTGATTGATCCATTCCTATGGAGATGAATCAATCAGTGTTAAAGATCAGTTAATTCAATGTTATAGCCCCCCCTATAGGAGCTATAATATTGCATTAAAAAAGTGTAAAAAAATCATTAACCCTTTCAATTATCCCTTCCCTAATAAAAGTTTGAATCACCCGGCATTTCCAAGAATAAAAAAAACAGTGTAAATGAAAAATAAAAATAAACATATGTGGTATCGCCACGTGCGGAAATGTCAGAATTATAAAAATATACCGATTTTAAAACCGCACGTTCAATGGCGTACGCGCTAAAAAGTTCAAAAGTCCAAAATAGCGCATTTTTTATCACTTTTTATACCACAAAAAAGTGAATTAAAAGTGATTAAAAAGTCTGATCAGAACAAAAATGGTACCGTTAAAAACTTCAGATCACGGCGCAAAAAATGAGTCCTCATAGCGCCCTAAACACAGAAAAATAAAAAAGTTATAGGGGTCAGAAGATGACCATTTTAAACGTATAAATTTTCCTGCATGTATTCATGATTTTTTTCTGAAGTGATACAAAATCAAACCTATATAAGTAGGGGATCATTTTAACCGTATGGACCTACAGAATAAAGATAAGGTATCATTTTGGCCGAAAAACGTACTTCGTAAAAACGGAAGCCCCCCAAAACTTACAAAATAGTGTTTTTTCATCAATTTTGTCATTTTTTCCCCATTTCACCGTAGATTTTTTGGGTAAAATGACTAATGTCATTACAAAGTAGAATTAGTGACGCAAAAAATAAGCCATCATATAGAATTTTAGGTGAAAATTTTAAAGAGTTATGATTTTTTAAAGTTAAGGAGGAAAAATTGAAAATGAAAAAACGGAAAAAGCCCAGGTCCTTAATGCATTCTGAACATTTTGTTTACAACGCTCGGAGCCGGAGGCAGTGATTGTGATGTCACGGCTATGAGCCCCCCATGATGTCACGCAACGCCCCCTCCATTCAGGTCTATGGGACGGGGCGCGTCGCAGACACGCCCCCTCCCATAGACCTGAATGGAGGGGGCGTGACGTGACACAATGAGGGGGCGTGGCTGTGACGGCAGGAACCCGGCGTTTGTTTAGAATGCCGCGGTCAGACATCTTACCCCCTATTCTTTGCATAGGGGATAAAATGTCTAGCAGCGGAGTACCCCTTTAAAGGGTTGATGGAAAAAGAATACTGAAAAATGTCATCATACTATGTATAACTTAACTATAATTAATACTTCAAGCAGGATCACCTATAAATGATAGATTATTAAAGGGATACTCCACTGTAAAAAAAAAAAAAAATGTTTTAATCAACTGGTGCCAGAAAGTTAAACAGATTTGTAAATTACTTCTATTAAAAAATCTTAATTCTTCCAGTACTTATCTGCTGCTGTTATGCTCCACAGGAAGTTCTTTTCTTTTTGAATGTCCTTTCTGTCTGACCACAGTGCTCTCTGCTGACACCACTGTCTACTTTAGGAACTGTCCAGAGTAGGAGCAAATCCCCATAGCAAACCTATCCTGCTCTGGACAGTTCCTGAAACGGACAGAGGTGTCAGCAGAGAGCACTGTGGTCAGACAGAAAGGAAATTCAAAAAGAAAAGAACTTCCTGTGGAGCATACAGCAGCTGATAAGTACTGGACAAGGATTAAGATTTTTTTAATAGAAGTAATTTACAAATCTGTTAAACTTTCTGACACCAGTTGACGTAAAAGAAACTGTTTTCCAGTGGAGTACCCCTTTAAAGATAAATGGAAAGCCATTTCTTAAAATAAATTATCCAGGGATACAAAATCATAGCTGCTGTTATTTATTTTTATTTTATTTTTTTAAAATTAAACCTTCTACGACGACCTCACTAGGGAGGTTGGATCGAGTCACAGCCAATTCCAATTGTATATTGTAAATCAGTCACTGAATATCAAGAACAGAGCTTTGACTGACACTATAACCACTTCGGGCATACCTCCTCACCAATAAGGAATAGGGGAGGCGTGCCCACACTATCATTGGTTATACAGTGACCCCCCGACCTACGATGGCCCCGACATACGATCATTTCAGCATACGATGGCCTCTCAGAGGCAGCATCAACATACGATGCTTTTTTAATGTCGCGGCCATCGCATAAACGGCTATCCGGCAGCGCAGACTGCTTCACCTGCCACCGGATAGCCGTTTACGGTGCCCCGTGTGCTCCGGTGATGATCACTTACCTGTCCTCGGGGCTCCGGCGCGTCCTCTTCGGGATCCCCTGCATCGTCGGCGCTCTCCATCGTCGTCATCACGTCGCTGCACACGCCGTCCCGTCATCCAATAGGAGCGGCGTGCGTAGCGACGTGATGGCGGCGACGGAGAGCGAGGATGCCGGGGAAGCAGAGGCCTTGCCGGAGCGTCGGGGACACCTCAGGGACGCGCCGACAGTGATGGACGGCGACATCCAGGGCAGCGGTGAAGGTCCGGAGCGGCGGGGACAGGTGAGTACAACTTCCTCTACCAGTGGTCTTCAACCTGCGGACCTCCAGATGTTGCAAAACTACAACTCCCAGCATGCCCGGACAGCCGTTGGCTGTCCGGGCATGCTGGGTGTTGTAGTTTTGCAACATCTGGATGTCCGCAGGTTGTAGACCACTGTCCTATACTTTACATTGCACTCAACATACGATGGTTTCAACAAACGATGGTCCATTTGGAACGGATTACCATGGTATGTTGAGGGACCACTGTAGATGTATTCCGTAGATGCGCATTATCCGCTGCGAGCCATACTACCCAATTCTGGCCCAATGACACATGTAGAGGTATAGATAAATCATAACAATATAACCACGAGAGGTTAAAATAAAGCCTCTATAATACGTGTGTCAATAATAATAAAACTTAAAGGGGTATTCCAGGAAAAAAACTTTTTTTTTTTAAATATCAACTGGCTCCAGAAAGTTAAACAGATTTGTAAATTACTTCTAATAAAAAAAATCTTAATCCTTCCAGTACTTAAGAGCTTCTGAAGTTGAGTTGTTCTTTTCTGTTCAAGTTCTCTCTGATGACACGTGTCTCGGGAACCGCCCAGTTTAGAAGAGGTTTGCTATGGGGACTTGCTTCTAAACTGGGCGTTTCCCGAGACACGTGTCATCAGAGAGCATTTTAGACAGAAAAGAACAACTCAACTTCAGCAGCTCATAAATACTGAAAGGATTAAGATTTTTTTTTAATAGAAGTAATTTACAAATCTGTTTAATTTTCTGGAGCCAGTTGATATAAAAAAATAAAAATAAAAAATAAAATAATATTTTTCCTGGAATACCCCTTTAACTTTTGAGTATTAACTAATAAATGAATAAGGTGAGAAACACACGTTTTAAAACCACAGTGCCACTGGGGTACCTATACTAATGTTTGAAGGGGCCAATCAGGTCCTCATCAGTTAAAGGGGTATTCCAGGAAAAAAAAAGTTTTTTGTATGTAACAACTGGCTCCAGGAAGTTAAACAGATTTGTAAATTACTTCTATTTAAAAAAATCTTAATCCTTTCAAAAATTATCAGCTGCTGAAGTTGAGTTGTTCTTTTCTGTCTGACAACAGTGCTCTCTGCTGACATCTCTGCTTGTCTCGGGAACTGCACAGAGTAGAAGAGGTTTGCTATGGGGATTTGCTTCTACTCTGGACAGTTCCCTAGACAGGTGTCATCAGAGAGCACTTAGACAGAAAAGAACAACTCAACTTCAGCAGCTCATAAGTACTGAAAGGATAAAGATTTTTTTAATAGAAGCAATTTACAAATCTGTTTAACTTTCTGGAGCCAGTTGATATTATATATAAAAAAGTTTTTTCCTGTATAACCCCTTTAAAGCAACAGGAGTTGGTGGGTCTGATAATACTGCTTAATAACAGATTGCGACACCAAGTGGTATATAGGTCTGTAGACGTTGTGGTTGGACATGATTTCAGGTGTATATATGTTTTTGATATACTGTACTAGGGATCGACCGATCATCGGTTTGGCCGATATTATCGGCCGATAATCACGATTTTGGGCATTATCAGTATCGGCAATTACCATGCCAGTAAGCCGATAATGCCCCGCCCCCGACACCGCGATCGCCCCCCCCCCGGTCCCATTGCCTCCCCCGTCCCCGGTATTATAATTACCTGTTCCCGGGTCCACGCTACTTCTGGCTCCTGCTGCGTCCTGCGTTACGTTGTGCGCAATGACGAGTGACGAGACGCGACGTCACCGCGCACAGTGACAGCTCAGGAGATGTAGAGTGGACCCCGGGAACAGGTAATTATAAAACCAGGGATGGGGGAGGCAATGGGGCCGGGGCGGTGGAGCGTGCGACGCGGTGCGGTGGAGCGTGCGACGCGGTGCGGCGGTGGGGGGAGCGGTGCGGTGGTGATAGGACTCAGGACCCCCGGACAGGCAGGGGGAGAGAAGCGGGTGGCGGCGGCGGTCTATGGCACCGCAAAAGCCGCTGCAGTTCATTGATTTAAAGCGCCCGCTTTAAATCAATGATCTGCAGTGGTGTCGCGGGGGGATAAATGGCCGATAACTTATACCGGAATATCGGTATAAGTTATCGTCTATCGGCCCCAACCTGCACCGATTATCGGTATCTGCCCTAAAAAAACGATATCAGTCGATCCCTATACTGTACATATTCACCACTCAAGATGATATTGGGTGACAGGCGGCTACTAACCCCACCTGCAGATGCAGTCTGACCACCACTTATATATATTTATAAGCACCTCCATATGTTGCTTAGGTGACCAGCAAATAGCTCCAGCTGTGCACCGCAGGTGTAAGCTAGATGGTAACTGGTTGGGCTATTAGCTTATTTTGTTTTGCATTGGGTCCAGTGGAACGGCTATTAAAACAGAAAACTGTCACACCCAGACATGTTTTGCCACTGGTGTGGCTTTATCAAGGAGACAACTTACAGCATTGAATGTCTCCTTGATAAAGCCACACCAGTGGCGAAACGTTTCGGGGTGTGACAGTTTTCTGTTTTAAATAGCAGTTCCACTGGGCTCAATGCAAAACAAAATAAGCTAATTTCTCACCTTATTCATTTATTAGTTAATGCACAAATAAAAGTTAAGTTTTATTATTATTATTGACACATGTATTATAGAGGCTTTATTTAACCTCTCGGGGTTATATTGTTGTGAATTATCCGGTGCAAGAGGACTTAAAGGGGTACTGCGCTGCTCAACGTTTGGAACAAAAACTGTTCTCAATACTGGAGCTTGTGACATCATAGCCCCGCCCCCTAATGATGTCACGCCCCACCCCCTCAATGCAAGTCTATGGGAGGGGGCGTGACGGCCGTCACGCCCCCTCCCATAGACTTGCATTGAGGGGGCGGGGTGTGATGCCATGAGGGGGTGGGGCATGATGGCATGAGGGGGCGGGGCATGACGTCACAAGCTCAAGCGTTTCAGTGAGGCTATGTGCAGCTGTCAATCAGGCTCAGTGCAGAGAAACACTTCCTGAGTTTGGTCTCCTGCCAGGCCGGGAGGAGACCGAACACACTGTATTAATTGCGGCAGGGAACAGAACAGAGCCACCTAGTGGCCGTTTTTTCTATTACATTTTAAACATATTTATGTTTATAATTTTAAAAGCAAGTAATTGGGAAAGTGTCTGCTAATTACACAAAGAACAATATATATTAACAATAACTTTCCACTCTGGACAGATCTCCCACACCTTCATGGCTGGACATAAAGCACCACTACTATCTGTCAGACACTCACGCCCATTTCCATCTTTGACACGAGGTCCGGCAGCAGGCAGGCTCTCTGACACGGATTCGGCAGCAGAACGTCCTTCTGACAGGTCCATGGCAGCTTCAGCATCCAGGTCATCGATGTGAGAGAAGATCCAGTCCACGGCTCGCTCCAGATTATTGTTCTACAGGGGTTGGAACGTAGGACGTTACGAAGGTTACCCTTCCCCTTCTATGATTTTACACTTCTGTGGTCATCCTATAGGTGTGATAGCACACAGAAGTAGCGGGGTACTTACTGTAGAGAGGAGTGCCCTCACGGCTTGTTCTTGGGAGAAGCCCATGGAGATAATGGTGGCTATGTGCTCCTCAGATGGAGGGTCTCCTCCTACGGGGACTGAAGGTGGAGCGCTGACCCCGGATAATACTAAAGGATGAGCAAAGTCTGTGAAGGGAGAGAGAATATTGTCAGGTGACCCGATCACTGACAAGCTCCTACCTCCATCTTGGTAATGGTACATATAGGGTGTGTGCTCAGACTACGTGCCACGAACACATAATACTTTAGATGTGTTTCCCAACCAGTGTGCCTCCAGCTGTTGTAAAACTACAACTGAGAAAATCCTATTAAAAACGTAATCCTTCCAATACTTCTCAGCTGCTGTATGCTCCAGAGGAAGTTCTTTTCTTTTTTAATTTCTTTCCAGTGCTCTCTGCTGACACCTCTGTCCATGTCAGGAACTGTCTAGAGCAGGAGAAGTTTGCTATGGGGATTTTCTCCTGCTCTGGACAGTTCCTGACACGGACAGAGGTGTCAGCAGAGAGCACTGTGGACAAGACAAAAAAATAAATTCAAAAAGAAAAGAATTTCCTCTGTAGCATATAGCTGCTAATAAGTACAGGAAGCGTAAAGATTTTTTTAAATAGAAGTCATTTACAAATCTGTTTAACTTTCTGGCACCAGTTGATAAAAAATAAAACAAAAAATGTTATAGTTCGGGTGAACAGCATTCAAATGAGTGGTCACTTACGTGAATTGATGAAGTATTGCCAAAGAGTCTTCATTCTTCTATTTCTATTGCACTTCTCTGCACAATGGAGGCAGGGAGCCAGCTTGCCGCGATCCCCTGCCTCCTCAATATTTCCTCTCCTGCCCTCCCCTCTAATGAATATGCAAAATAATTGACTCTCATGTCGCCAGGACGTGCGAGATTTGCGGGGGTGAGCGCTCTCTGCTCGGAGAACAGCGCAGGAAAGCTCATACATGTCATGATTAAAGGGGTACTCCGGCCCCAAGACATCTTATCTCCTATCCAAAAGGATAGGGGATAAGATGTCTGATCGAGGGGGTCCCGCCGCTGGGGACCCCCACAATCTAGCATGCAGCACCCACCTGTAAGTACTGCCGGAAGCTCTGGAGGTTCTCAGTCTTTTGCCTCCCGACCACGGGGACGGAGTATCATGACATCACGACCCCGCCCCCGTGTGACGTCATGGCCCGCCCCCTCAATGCAAGTCTATGGGAGGGGGCGTGACGGCAGTCACGCCCCCTCCCATAGACTTGCATTGAGGGGGCGGGGCATGACATCACAAGGGGGGCGGGGGTTTGGGAGTCGTGACGTCACGATCAGACATCTTATGGATAGGGGATAAGATGTCTTGTGGCCGGAGTACCCCTTTAATAAAAGGTTATAACATGAAGAAAAGTTCCTATATGCCCTAAGGGGCCATTAGAAGCTATACAGGGGGTCATGACACTAACAGGGGTGATAACATGAGGAAAACATTACCTGGGTCATCCATGTGTGACATCACCCACGTCATGGCAGCTTCTGCCCCACTGTTGCCCGTGTAGTAAACTGCTTTGCGACAAGCTTCAGCCGGGAATCCCATCTCCACCAGTTGTGTGACCACCGACTCGTCCAGCATGGGAGCTGTGAAAAACAGGGAAAGAACTGCAAGTGACCGAAAGTGAGGCAGGATGTGGTGTCCTACATGATGGGGTTCAGAGACATCCCCAAAAGGGGTGAGCAGAGAAAGAGACAGAATAATAGATCCCAGGACAATGGGAGCAGGGAGCCCACAGGCAGACCCCCCTCCCCCTATACTAACACACAAGGCATGCACCGCCATCCACAGCTCATGTGGCACACACACTGAACTACAATACTCCTGATATACCCCATAATCCAGGATCCTATGGTGTAAGGAGGGAAAGTGGTGCGGGCGGACAGTGTTAATAACATCCAATAAAAGCACCGTCTCCCAAACTATGGCTCTCTGACTAATGCAAAACTAAAACCTCTAGCATAGTGGTCTCCAACCAGCGGACCTCCAGATGTTGCAAAAATACAACTCCCAGCATGCCCGGACAGCCGACGGCTGTCCGGGCATGCTGGGAGTTGTAGTTTTGCAACATCTGGGAGGTCCACTGGTTGGAGACCACTGCTCTAGAATATCCCGACTAAAGACTGTCCGGGCATGCTGGGAGTTGTAGTTTTGCAACATCTGGAGGTCCGCAGGTTGGAGACCACTGCTCTAGCATATCCCGACTAAAGACTGTCCGGGTATGCTGGGAGTTGTAGTTTTGCAACATCTGGAGGTCCGCAGGTTGGAGAACACTGCTCTAGCATATCCCGACTAAAGACTGTCCGGGCAGGTTGGGAGTTGTAGTTTTGCAACATCTGGAGGTCCGCAGGTTGGAGACCTCTGCTCTAGCATATCCCGACTAAAGACTGTCCGGGCAGGCTGGGAGTTGTAGTTTTGCAACATCTGGAGGTCCGCAGGTTGGAGAACACTGCTCTAGCATATCCCTACTATAGACTGTCCGGGCATGCTGGGAGTTGTAGTTTTGCAACATCTGGAGGTCCGCAGGTTGGAGACCACTGCTCTAGTGTATCCCAAATAAAGGCTGTCCGGGAATGCTGGGAGTTGTAGTTTTGCAACATCTGGAGGTCCGCAGGTTAGAGACCACTGCTCTAGTGTATCCCGAATAAAGACTGTCCGGGCGATGCTGGGAGTAGTAGTTATGCCATGTACAATGAACACATCAAAAATTAGACAAGTAGGGGAACGATTTTCAGTTGAATGTTCACCTCTACAATGAAAACAAGCCATATCGCAAGCCCGCAGTTGCATCTAAGTGCCTGTAGGCGGCAGACTGAAAAGGAGTAAAATCTTGGTATTAAAACGGGGTCTCCATCCGTGGTAGACCAGAACATATCCAGACTCAGCAGCCATCAGGCCATAGTGCTTGCCCTCCTTGCTCTTGTGGGGACTGACAGCAGGGTCACTGACTACATTGTAAAAGCCCCAAGTGCAGCAGAGACCCCCCCCCTCTTGTGCAAGGGAGAGGACAATGGCTGCCAGCTGATGTTCTAATTTAAAGGGATACTCCCCGGGAAAACATTTTATTTTTTTTTTTTATCAACTAGTGCCAGAAAGTTATTTGTAAATTACTTCTATTTAAAAATCTTAATCCTTCCAGTACTTATCAGATGGTGTATACTACAGAGGAAGTTCTTTTCTTTTTGAATTTCCTTTCTGTCTGACCACAGTGCTCTCTGCCGACACCTCTGTCCATGTCAGGAACTGTCTAGAGCAGGAGAGGTTTGCTACATGGATTAGTTCCTGCTCTGGACAGTTCCTGACATGGACAGAGGTGTCAGCAGAGAGCACTGTGGTCAGACAGAAAGGAAATTCAAAAAGAAAAGAACTTGCTGTGGAGCATACTGCAGCTGATAAGTACTGGAAGGATAAAGATTTTTAAATAGAAGTAATTTACAAATCTGTTTTACTTTCTGGCACCAGTCGATTTAAAAAAATAAATAAATAAATGTTTTCCACCGGAGTACCCCTTTATCCCCTTAAGGACCAATCCCATGTTCACCTTAAGGACCAGAGCATTTTTGGGGGGGCCTGTCTCATTTAGGAAGCCCCCATGGTGCCAGACTAGCGAAAAACACCCCACATGGCACACTATTGGGAAACTACACCCCTCAAGGAACGTAACAAGGGGTGCAGCGAGCCTTAACACTCCACAGGTGTGTGATGACTTTGCGTCCGAGTCGGAAGTGAAAATGAAAAATTTGATATTATTATTACTAAAATGCCGATGTTACCCGAAATTTTTCATTTTTACAAGGGGTAATAGGTGAAAATGTCCCCCAAAATTTGTAACCCCATTTCTTTCGAGTAAGGAAATCTCTCATATGTGGATGTAAAGTGCTCTGCGGGTGCACAACAATGCGCAGAAGGGAGGGAGCAACAATGGGATTTTGGAGAAATACGACAGGGCTCCGAAGTGAGAGAGCACCATGCGCATTTAGGCCTTAATTAGGGATTTTTATAGGTGTGTACGTTACACTTGCCTCCTCCACCAAAAATAATGTACGTCAGATTTCCCCAAACACCCTGTTGCAAAATTCCCAACATGCCTGGACAGTCCATGGCAATCCGGCAATACTGGGAGTTGCCTGCTGTAAACCCCCGCCAGTGTGAATGTACAACTTTCAGCTGTTGTAGTTTTGCAACAGCTGGAGGCACACTGGTTGGGAAACACTGAATTAGGTAACAGACAACCGTAGTGTTTCCGCACCACTGTCTGTTTCCTAACTCAGTGTTTCCCAACCCGTGTGCCTCCAGCTGTTGCAAAACTACAACTCCCAGCATGCCTAGACAGCCGAAGGGCACATTGGGAGTAGGGATCGACAGATTATCGGTTTGGCTGATATTATCGGCCGATATTCACGATTTTTGATAATGCCCCGACCCCCCGCGCAGTCCCCAGGACCGCCACATTGCCTCCCCCATCCTCGGTTTTATAATTACCTGTTCCCGGGGTCCGTGCTACTTCTGGCTCCTGCGGCGTCCTGCGCTATTGCTGTGCGCTGCGCAATGACGAGTGACGTCCTCAACGCGATGTCACTGTCAGTGCGCATAGTAACAGCTCAGGACGCCGCCGGAGCCAGAAGTAGCGCGGCCCCCGGGAACAGGTAATTATAAAACCGGGGATGGGGAGGCAATGGGGCAGCGGTGGTGGTTTGACGAGGGAGGACCCCAGGACAGGCAGGGGGAGGGATTCTGGCCCCGCAAAAGCCGCTGCAGTTAATTGATTTAAAGCACCCGCTTTAAATCATTGATCTGCAGCGGCTTCTGCTGGGCCGAGGGGGGGGGGGCTAAAAAAAATCAATATCAGTCGATCGCTAGTTAAGAGAACAGTTTAGTGACCACTGTGTAGTGGTCTCCAAACTGTGGCCTTCCAGATGTTGCAAGACTACATGGACATGCTGGGAGATGTGGTTTGGAAACTCCTGGAAGCAGCAGTGAAGATCACTTTACAGCGATCTTCACTGATGCCTCCGCCGCCGCCGCTGCCTCCACTTGCCTGCACCTCCTTTCTGCCGCCGGTCCCGTTGTGTCCTCAGGTAACTGCCCCCCCCCCACGGCCCCTGCATCATTGCCGCCATCTTCCCCCGCTCTGCCCTGCGATTCGCCAGGCAGTCCTGACTGGCCAATCGCAGGGGATAGGAGAAGGTGGCACCCAAGCCACCTCACTCCTATCCTTTAGGATGATCGGGGACAGTTCCGATCATCCCTATTTTCTGGGCAATCGGGTCACCAGAGACCCAAATCAGCCCGGAATCGTCACATATCGCCAATCTGAATTGATCGGTGATTTGGTGTGATGGGCGACATGTGGGGGGGAGGGGGAGGTCTCAAGCCCCTCCCCCCTAGGGGTTTGTACGGGGTGCCTACTGAATGATTTCAGCAGGCATCCCGGTCCGGTCCCAGACCAAAATTCTGGTACGCCCTTGGACCTTAAGGGGTTAAAGGTACTTTCAGTACATAAAGCTTATTTGTTATATAGCAAATGGTTTTACAGCACATTTTTCAGTTCAATTCTTCATCATTACCGAAACCTCTTCTTGCTGTCAGTGAATGGATGAATGAAAACCTCTTCTTGCTGTCAGTGAATGGTTGAATGAAAACCTCTTCTTGCTGTCAGTGAATGGATGAATGAAAACCTCTTCTTGCTGTCAGTGAACAGTACATGAATTCCTGTCCAGCTTGGCATGATACAGCCATCTTATGTAATCAGCCACGCAAAGCAGTGATTACGTATGCACGATGCTCCATTCACTGTATATGGCGGTGATTCCCCCCCAACCAGCGTGCCTCTGGCTGTTGCAAAACTACAACTCTCAGCATGCCCGGACAGCCTTTGGCTGTCCGGGCATGCTGGGAGTTGTAGTTTTGCAACAGCCGGAGGCACCCTGGTTGGGAAAAACTGGTCTATGGTGATGATGGAGATGGCTTTAAATATTGATATAGAGTAAGTTTGCACTATACTCATTCCATCCTCTTTAAAAACGTTGCATATATATATATATATATATATATATATATAAAAATATAAAATCTACCCTCTACGAGGTGGCAGAATAGTCTAAAAATTCTGTACGGATACTGATAAAAGACATCCTGGACCATATGGGGAAGCCCCTCGCTGCGTTGCCCGACATCACACATCCGTTCACCCGTCATTCACATGTCCCACAAGAGTCAGAAACACTAACATGTCGGAGAGGAGAAGTGAGGGGAGCAGTACGAGTCGTCATCATCGTTGCCATAGAAACCAAGGCTACCTTTGGGCTCATCTGGGGTCACCAATGGGGGAGCAACGTCTGGAAGTTCTTCTTCGTCCCCTTGTAGACCCCCACCCCGAAACTGAGACAGGTCCAGTTCCTCTGGGGCATCAATTGAGACGTCTAAGGATTAAAACAGAAATATGAGGTCAATGTACAGGACTGAAAAAATACAGTACAAATATATCCAAAAGGAATCTCGTAAATTATGGAAGCCTACAACCTGCACTTATTTGGGGGAGATTTATCAAAACCAGTCTAGAGGAAAAGTTGCGGAGTTGCCCATAGCAACCAATCAGATCGCTTCTTTCCTTTCTGAAAATAAAAAGAAGCGATCTGATTGGTTGCTATGGGCAACTGGGCAACTATTACTTTGGACGGGTTTTGATAAATCTCCCCCATTGAGCTTGTGGCATTTTAGAGTCATGACACCTTCCTTCTGAATATCCACTTTTTGGCCCCCCACAATACTTACTGCCCCTATTTAACCAGTATAGCCACCATCTATCACAATGCACAGGAACAGGACAGAGCTCGTGGTCTAGTCCCCCCACCCACCCACCTGTGTGTATGACATATGTGTATATATATATATATATATATATATATATATATACAGTCATGGCCGTAAAAGTTGGCACCCCTGAAATTTTTCTAGAAAATGAAGTATTTCTCACAGAAAAGGATTGCAGTAACACATGGAGAAGAAAAAATTTTGTCTCAAGGGGCGACACGCCTTCTTTACCGTGAGGACTGTGAATTTATGGAACGGTCTACCTCAGGAACTGGTCACAGCAGGAAAAATTAACAGCTTTAAAACAGGATTAGATACATTCATGGAACAAAATAACATTAATGCTTATGAAGAAATATAAAATCCCATCCCTTCCCCTCCCCAATATCGCGCCATACCCCTACCCTTAATTCCCTGGTTGAACTTGATGGACATATGTCTTTTTTCGACCGTACTAACTATGTAACTATTTTTGCTATACACTTGTTTATTCCCTTTGAGTGTATTGGAACTAAACCAAAAAAGGGAGGGATGGTGAATAAGCAGCCCCAAACAAGTTCCAAAGATATCCAAGCTGTCCTGCAGGCTCAGGGAGTATCAGTGTCAGCGCGAACTATCCGTCAACATTTAAATGAAATGAAACGCTATGGAGGAGACCCAGGAGGACCCCACTGCTGACACAGAGACATAAAAAAGCAAGACTACATTTTGCCAAAATGAACTTGAGTAAGCCAAAATCCTTCTGGGAAAACATCTTGTGGACAGATTAGACCAAGATAGAGCTTTTTCGTAAAGCACATCATTCTACTGTTTACCGAAAACGTAATGAGGCCTACAAAGAAAAGAACACAGTACCTACAGTGAAATATGGTGGAGGTCAATGATGTTTTGGGGTTGTTTTGCTGCCTCTGGCACTGGGGGCCTTCAATGTGTACAAGACATCATGAAATCTGAGGATTACCAATGGATTTTGGGTCGCACTGTACCGCCCTGTGTCAGAAAGCTGGGTTTGTGTCTGAGATCTTGGGCCTTCCAGCAGGACAATGACCCCAAACATATGTCAAAAAGCCCCAGAAATGGATGGCAACAAAGTGCTGGAGAGTCCTGAAGTGGCAGCAATGAGTCCAGATCTAAATCCTATTGATCACCTGTGGAGAGATCTTAAAATTGCTGTTGGGAAAAGGCGCCTGCCAATAAGAGAGACCTGGAGCAGTTTGCAAAGGAAGAGTGGTCCAACATTCCGGCTGAGAGGTGTAAGAAGCTTATTGATGGTTATAGGAAGTGACTGATTTCAATTATTTTTTCCAAAGGGTGTGCAACCAAATATTAAGTTCAGGGTGCCAATAATTTTGTCCAGCTCATTTTTGGAGTTTGGTGACATAACTTCCAATTTGCTTTTTTTCCTCCTTTTTTGGTTTAGTTCCAATACACAAAAAGGGAATAAACAAGTGTATAGCAAAACATGTGTTACTGCAATCCTTTTCTGTGAGAAATACTTCATTTTCTAGAAAAATTTCAGGGGTGCCAACATTTACGGCCATGACTGTATATAATTATTTATTTTTAGTATATATTTATCTCTATCTGTATCTCTCTATCTATAGGTATCTATATCTTTATCTATCTAGATATCTATCTATATCCATCTATCTATCTATCTTTATCTATAGATATCTATCTATATCTCTATATAGATATCTATATCTCTATATAGATATCTATATCTATATAGATATCTATATAGATATCTATATAGATATCTATATAGATATCTATATAGATATCTATATAGATATCTATATCTATATCTATATATCTCTCTATCCACAATTGTGATGACACCTCAGACACTTACCCAATTTCTTTGGAACCCAGTCCAGACCAAACGTGAATTTCTTAATCTGGATGACCAAGTAGTCAGGGAATGAGGCAAAGCGGGATGTCCTGTGACAAATAAAACAATGGCATTAGTTAAAGGTCTTATCCGTGGGTCCTGACCACTCAGACCCCCCCCCCCCCCCCCCCCCCCCGGATGGGGGATAAGTTTTTGATCACGGGGAGGTCCGACCGCTGGAGTCCCAGTGCTCTCCCCTGGAGCGGTGCGTCACGACCCCCGCCCCCTCCATATCTCTCTACCGTTGAGCTGTTCGGCTATCCCATAGAGATATATGGAGGGGGCGTAGCAGCCCCCGCTTCGGGCATGGGACGTGATATGCCGATCCAGGGGAGAGCAGGGCCCCATACAGAAGATCGCAAAGGGCCCCAGCGCTCTGACCCCTGTGATCGAAACTTATCCCTTATCCTGCAGATAGTTTTTTTTTCATGAGACTACACCCTTAAGCATTGTAACAAACCCTCAGCTGTGTGTACTGTGGTTTAGTAAAGATTATTAGACTCAATGTAAATAATAAAAATTTAATTCGCAGGCTGCAAGCAGGGAATCCTAAACAGTTAAGTCGATTAAACTAAGTATATAAGAAAGCTGCAGTACATTATTTCACTCCTGTAAATACATAAATATACACTGCTCAAAAATACAGGGAACACTTAAACAACACAATGTAACTCCAAGTCAATGACACTTCTGTGAAATCCCACTGTCCACTCAGGAAGAACACTGATTGACAATCAATTTCACATGATGCTGTGCAAATGGAACAGACAACAGGTGGAAATTATAGGCAATTAGCAAGACCCCCCCAATAAAGGAGTGGTTCTGCAGGTGGTGACCACAGACCACTTCTCAGTTCCTATGGTTCCTGGTTGATATTTTCGTCACTTTTGAATGCTGGCGGTGCTTTCACTCTAGTGGTAGCATGAGACGGAGTTTACAACCCACACAAGTGGCTCAGGTATTGCAGCTCATCCCGGATGGCACATCAATGTGAGCTGTGGCAAGAAGGTTTGCTGTGTCTGTGAGTGTAGTGTCCAGAGCATGGAGGAGCTACCAGGAGACAGGACAGTACATCAGGAGACGTGGAGGAGGCCGTAGGAGGGCGACAACCCAGCAGCAGGACCGCTACCTCCACCTTTGCGCAAGGAGGAGCAGGAGGAGCACTACCAGAGCCCTGCAAAATGACCTCCAGCAGGCCACAAATGTGCATGCGTCCACTCAAACGATCAGAAACAGACTCCATGAGGGTGGTATGAGGGCCCGATGTCCACAGGTGGGGGTTGTGCTTACAGCCCAACACTGTGCAGGACGTTTGGCATTTGCCAGAGAACACCAAGATTGGCAAATTCACCACTGGCGACCTGTGCTCTTCACAGATGAAAGCAGGTTCACACTGAGCACATGTGACAGACGTGACAGAGTCTGGAGACGCTGTGGAGAACGTTCTGCTGCCTGCAACATCCTCCAGCATGACCGGTTTGGCGGTGGGTCAGTAATGGTGTGGGGGGGCATTTCTTTGGGGGGCTGCACAGCCCTCCATGTGCTTGCCAGAGGTAGACTGACTGCCATTAGGTACCGAGATGAGATCCTCAGACCCCTTGTGAGACCATATGCTGGTGCGGTGGGCCCTGGGTTCCTCCAAGAGGAAGGCATTGATGCTATGGACTGGCCCGCCTGTTCCCCAGACCTGAATCCTATTGAGCACATCTGGGACATCATGTCTCGCTCCATCCACCACAGACTGTCCAGGAGTTGGCGGATGCTTTAGTCCAGGTCTGGGAGGACATCCCTCAGGAGACCATCCGCCACCTCATCAGGAGCATGCCCAGGCGTTGTAGGGAGGTCATACGGGCATGTGGAGGCCACACACACTACTGAGCCTCATTGTGACTTGTTTTAAGGACATTACATAAAGTTGGATCAGCCTGTAGTGGGGTTTTCCACTGTGATTTTGAGTGTGACTCCATATCCAGACCTCCATGGGTTGATACATTTGATTTCCATTGATAATTTTTGTGTGATTTTGTTGTCAGCGCATTCAACTATGTAAAGATGAAAGTATTTCATACGATTAGTTCATTCATTCAGATCTAGGATGTGTTATCTTAGTGTTCCCTTTATTTTTTTGACAACAAACAATTTGTTCTTTACTTAAGAAAATAGACAAATAGATCCGACCCCTATACCAGCGTTTCCCAACCAGGGTGCCTCCAGCTGTTGCAAAACTACAACTCCCAGCATGCCCGGACAGCCTTTGGCTGTCCGGGCATGCTGGGAGTTGTAGTTTTGCAACAGCTGGAGGCACCCTGGTTGGGAAACACTGCCCTATACGGTGCAAGATAGATATTTGTATAGAAAATAACAGTTTGATCTTAAAACAAAAAAAACAAAAAAACTGACACAAGTAACACGTTCCTTACTTAAGTGCTGTAGATTTGGCCTGCAGGGCGGCGCTCCAGAACTCATCCAATTGCTCAGGGGCTGCAAAGGCTTCTAGACAGGATTTGAATGGAATTCGTGCTCTGACTAGCTCCGGAGGGGGGCGGTGATCCTGCTCCGCTTGCTGTCTGGCCTGTTCGTAGGCAGCGAGCTCCTCTGCACAACACATAAAAGTATAGGTGAGCTCCTACAGGTCAATAGATCATCGCCCCCCCCCCCCCATACACCGCAGAGCTGCGGCTCAGTCTGACCTTTGTTTAATGCGGCCTCCATGGGTACAGGCAGCTGCAGGATATACTCCACTCGCTGTGTGTACTTCACCTTCTGTGACACCAGACATTTGATCTTCTCTTCCACCAAAAAACGGAAAACTTCATTGGGATTGGAAGAGCTGCGGCAGTTCCTCTGCGGAGACATAATGCAGGGTGAGCGCCGGAGCTGTAAACACAGCGGACAGCCTATAAAATCCACTCCCACTTACCTCCACCATGTTTATGAAGTGAAGGAAGAACTCCTGGGCATCCTGCTGCCTGTTGGTGGAGAATTCTGGGTGTCCTTTCCCAATAAGTGCTTTAAACATACGCGGTGCGATGCCATCCTGCACACCCTGCAGACAAATATGTAGTGCGTATAAAATACTGCCACAACTACCAAGATGTGAGGGGCCCAACATCACTGGTTATTAGGTTTAATGTAAAAGAATGTATGATAAATTAAAGGGGTACACCGCCCCTAGACATCTTATCCCCTATCCAAAGCATAGGAGATAAGATGTCTGATCATGGGGGGTCCCGCCGCTGGGGAGCCCACGCGATCTCCCTGCTGCACCTGGCATTCATTTAGAACACCGGAAGCTCGTGAAGTCATGGCCACAACCCATCAATGCAAGTCTATGGGAGGGGACGTGATTGCCGTCAAGCCCCCTCATATAGACTTGCATTGAGGGGGCGTGGCCGAGACATCACCATCGGGGCATGACTGTGACTACACGAGCCTCCACCCCGCATCGCCAGTCATCTGGCAGGGATGTCTCTGGTGCCGCAGCAGAGATTACGGTGGTCCCCAGTGGCGGGACCCCCACCATCAAACATCTTATCCCCTATCTTTTGAATAGGGGATAAGATGTCTAGGGGCGGAGTAACCCTTTACGCTCTGCCCACTTGGCGAAAAGGATAGGGGATAAGATGTCTGATTGCGGAAGTCCCGCCGCTGGGGACCACCCCGCGACCCCCCTGCAGCACCCGGTGTTCTAAACGAACGCCGAAAGC
The DNA here is from genome assembly GCF_029499605.1 of Hyla sarda. NCBI lineage: Eukaryota > Metazoa > Chordata > Amphibia > Anura > Hylidae > Hyla > Hyla sarda. Next base: position 29,546,886 of record NC_079195.1, read on the forward strand.
TCGTGACGTCGCGGCCACACCCCTTCAATGCAAGTCTATGAGTCTATGAGGCCATCACGCCCCCTCCGAAAGACTTGCATTAAGGGGGCGCTGCCGTGACGCCACGAGCAGGGCATGACTGACTACACGAGCCTCTGCCCTGCATCGCCAGTCATCCGGACCCCCACGATCAAACATCTTATCCCCTATCCAAAGGATAAGATGTCTAGGGGCAGAGTTACATTTACTCTGCCCACTTGGCAAATGTGGCATAAAGCTAAAAAAATTAAAATCAATAAGTGTTGATTTTTGCTGCCAAAATATCGGTGTACTTGATAAATTCCCACCAATGTATTTATTTCTTTGGTAACTGAATGCCAAGTCTCACCTTTTGATCCTCATTTTCTTTTTCAGTACTCGGCTTTGAGTATTCGCCAGATGATAAACCATTACCAAGCTTCGCTCTGTGGAACCAACAAAATATACATTACTCCATTCATGTCAATCTTCCAACATAAGTCCCAATGCTGGACAGTCTACGGCACCAACTCCACCCCATGCCTATATGTCACATAGAAAAATAACCTTTACTTACACTTGAGTGCTGAAATCCTGTGTGGGATCAGATGGTGACTTATGGAATATTTGCTCCATACGTTCCACATACCTGTAAGAGATGGAGACAGCATAGAAACATAGAATGTGTCGGCAGATAAGAACCATTTGGCCCATCTAGTCTGCCCAATAATCTGAATCCTATCAATAGTCCCTGGCCCTATCTTATATGAAGCATAGCCTTGTGCCTATCCCTATCTTATATGAAGGATAGCCTTATGTCTATCCCTATTTAATATGAAGGATAACCTTATGCCTATCCCTATCTAATATGAAGGATAACCTTATGCCTATCCCTATCTTATATGAAGGATAGCCTTATGCCTATCCCTATCTTATATGAAGGATAGCCTTTTACCTATCCCTATCTTATATGAAGTATAGCCTTATGCCTATCCCTATCTAATATGAAGGATAACCTTATGCCTATCCCTATCTTATATGAAGGATAGCCTTATACCTATCCCTATCTAATATGAAGGATAACCTTATGCCTATCCCTATCTTATATGAAGGATAACCTTAAGCCTATCCCTATCTTATATGAAGGATAACCTTATACCTATCTCTATCTTATATGAAGGATAGCCTTATGCCTATCCCTATCTTATATGAAGGATAACCTTATGCCTATCCCTATCTTATATGAAGGATAACCTTATACCTATCCCTATCCCTATCTTATATGAAGGATAACCTTAAGCCTATCCCTATCTTATATGAAGAATAGCCTTATGCCTATCCCTATCTTATATGAAGGATAGCCTTATACCTATCCCTATCTTATATGAAGGATAGCCTTATACCTATCCCTATCTTATATGAAGTATAGCCTTATACCTATCTCTATCTTATATGAAGGATAGCAAAGGATAGCCTTACAGCAAACTATATTTCACTGTAAAACCATTATGCTGCCCCATAACTAATATCTTCTCATTCACTTGCTAAAGGGTTAGAGGTCAGCCCCAGAAGGCCCCCTACATCCTCGCTTAGTTTCCCAAGGAACCCAAATATGTTCTAATGCACTTGCCAGTCCTCTGTCTGTCTGTTCTAGGAGTCACTGAGGATGTGACAAGTCCGGGTCCGGACCCCAGAAACACTTACTTGCGCTGGAAGGCAGGTATACTGAACACAACCTGCATTGTGGAGTTGAGATAGCAGCTGTTGCCCAGGTTGCAGATCCCCGTGTACCCCGGTCCATACAAGGGCTGCAGCTGTACCCCCGATTCTTGGATCAGCTCCCATTCTCCAATCCTCTGGTTCATATCAATTTCCAGCTCCGTCATTGTCTTGTCCGTCTAGTAATGGGAAGAGATGTTATGTGTACGCATGGAACAGACTACAGGCGGGCGGGAACATCCCAGTACATCCTCCCTCACCTTCTGCATCTTCATCATATCAATTCCAAAGTGCGCTAGATGTTCAGCCAGGTTGGGGTCCAGGACCATGTCATCTTCATCGTAGGAATAGACATCTGATGGCGAGATGTGGGAGAGTAAGAAACAGGAAAAGTCAATCCTGGAATTTATGAACGGGTATGAATTAGGGCTGAATGAGATCGCAAAAGCAACCGAATCACGATTTTTGCTTTTTTGCGATATATATCGATACGGCCCCCCGGGAAAACCTGCGATTATCTGCTTGGGCCGACTTCCGTGAGCTGCTGCAGGTAGGGGGGCCGGCCAGAGCAGGTAAAAACAAATTTAAAAGTACTAAAAAAGTGAGTGTTTCCCAACCAGGGTGCCTCCAGCTGTTGCAAAACTACAACTCCCAGCATGCCCGGACAGCCAAAGGCTGTCCGGGCATGCTGGGAGTAGTAGTTTCACAACAACTGGAGGCAACCTGATAGAAAAACACTGAGCTAAGTAAAAGGGCACACGGTGAAAGGGGGAGGAGGAGAATGTGATTGGGGGGGGGGGGGGGAAGATGTGACCATGGGGCGAGATTTCACCATTTATCGAAATCACAATATTTAGGCCAATAATGGCAATCACACATTTTCCCCGTATCGTGCAGCCCTTGTATCAATGCTCCAGAAATACTTTTGCAGTGACTATTGCTCGATTGTATATAAAGTAAAGCAAAATGTAGCAAATAGGCAAAATTTCTTAAATATCCTATTTTGTGTATACTGTAACAATGCAGACCTATGGGGCTCCGTGGTTACAGCCTACAAACAGTGATAATATACAGGCAGCAGAAAAGATGATGGAGAGCAGTAATACAGGACTGGGGGGGGGGGGGGGGGGATCAGACTACACATTTACTATAACCATGGATACATAAGTCTTCATAAGAGCTGTATACACAGAGCAGTAGGAGATATTTAAAGGGTTAAACTATTATTACAAACTTTTTTTTTGTTTTAGTTACATGTCTAATTTTGATTTATGGGGGCCGGGTACTGAGACCCCATTGATAGTTTAAAGGGGTACTCTGGCCCTAAGACATCTTAGGATAGGATAGGGGATAAGATTCCCGCCGCTGGGGACCCCTGCAGTCTTGCATTCGGCACCCACCTCTTTGAGCTGCACGCCGCACTGCCAGCTCACAAACTGCCGAGTGCCGACCACGGGGACGGAATATTGTGACGTCACAACTCCGCCCAGTGTGACGTCACTCCCTGCCCCCGCTATGCAAGTCTATGGGAGAGGGCGTGCCAGGAGGGGGCGTGACTGCCAGGTGCCAACCACGGGGCCGGAGTATCGTGACGTCACGACTCCGCCCCCCATGTGACCGTCCCCGCTATTCAAGTCTATGGGAGGGGGCGTGACGGCCGTCACGCCCCCTCCCATAGACTTGAATAGCGGGGACAGGGCTTCACATGGGGGCGGAGTCGTGACGTCACGATACTCTGGCCCCGTGGTCGGCACCCGGCAGTTTGTGAGCTGGCAGCGCGGCGTGGAGCTCAAAGAGGTGGGGGCCGAATGCAAGATTGCGGGGGTCCCCAGCGGCGGGACCCCTGCAGTCAGACATCTTATCCCTTATCCTTTGGATAGGGGATAAGATGTCTTAGGGCCAGAGTACCCCTTTAAACAAAGGAGCAAAAAGCTGACCCTGTGCCCCTTCATTTTTGATTGGCTCTTCTCAGAGAACAGCAAGTAGTGTACAGGCTCATAGGGGCGAATTACCAAGACTGGTCGCGTTTCACATGCCGGCCCTTATTAAAGCTTCAGAGGCAGTAGCATTCGGCCAATTCATTCAGAGGCTTCGGCCTCTTAATAAATCAGGTGTTGCTGTGCCTGTGCTGCATGCCACACTTTCTCTGAGCTGGTGTAGATTTTAGGCACAACAACCTAAATTATGTGATGTGTCTGGAATACTCACCGGCTCCGTCTGGAGTGATTGTTCCCAGTTTGACAGCCAGCGGGTACCCAGTCTCTCTGTAATGCTGTACAGCGTGGTTGTTCCCTCCACTGCCATCAAAGTATCGTCTTCCGCAGAGGATCGCTCCATCTGTCATATTAAGCCACAGGTTCTCTCGCAGATCGCAAACACTGCACTTCCACCCACTGGAGGAGACAATGAGAAAGCAAAGTGCAAAGAAGTCAAAACCTAAATGTCAAAAAAATATTCTACTAGGTTTTCCAAGATAACAGCCAAGAACAGTAAAAAAATTTTTTTTAATTATAATAATCTCTCTTATTACCTTGTGTAATCTGTTCTCCTTCAGGCTAGGGCTTCACAGTGATTTTGGCTGCTTCAACAGGGTTTGGGCATCCAAAGATTGTCGTGTTGCACTGTGGGGATCATGCTGAGTCCCGGCTAAGCAAAGTATATGGTGTCTTTTACTTTGGGTTACAGTCGTGGGCACTTGTGGGTTGCAACCGGACCCTATTTAAGTTTTTGCTTAGCCATGAGGCAGCACGAACCACCCAGTGCGACATTGGGATCTTTGGTTGCACAAACCCTGTGGCGCACCACAACATCACATCAACACAATAACCAACCACTGCCATTGGATATTACTTATAAAAATAAGCTGCAATCACCATATTATCAGGGATGTGGAATTCCTATCGCCTGACGCCCGGGACATGTAGTACTGGACGCCGGGCAACCCTTAGCCCGGCTTCGGGCAAGCAGGGCCAGACCTGACAAGCGCGGTGGCGCTCAGGAGTCTGTATAGAGTGGGCTCCTGACTCTTGCCTGCTACGTACTCTGCAGCATCCCGACTGTTCTCAGTAGCCGGGGGCCGCCGCTAATAGCTCAAATTTGACAGCGGCATCTAAAGGGACATGTGAATGCTCCCTGGTGGGCTAGTGGGGTGAATCTCCCCCCGCAGCGTGATCGCAGTGGGGAGATCCACTATAGAGGTAGGCGGAGGGCTTACCTCTGTTCCCTGCCTGTGGCTCTGTCATTGATATGATAGAGTCTGGCTGGACTAGGCACTATCAATGGATCGCAGAGCACACAGATCAATGGAGTTCAATAGAACTCTATTGATCTGTATGAGGAATCTAATGATTCCTCCTAAAAGTCTTATAAAGTGTAAAACCAAAAAAAGTTCAAGTCACCCCCTTTTCATATATAAAAACATGTTTAGTATCGCTGCGTGCGTAATTGTACGAACTATTAAAATATAACATTATGTATTCCATACAGTAAATGACGTAAATGTAAAAAAAATACCAAACCACAGAATTACAAAATAAATAAATAAAAGTTAAAAAAAGAGAGATTAAAAAGTCAGATCAATACCAAAATGGTACAGATACAAAAAACAGATTATGGCGCAAAAAATGAGCCCTCATACAGCCTGGTATGCAAATTATTATTATTATTATTTTTTATTTTTTTTTAAAGCTACAGGGGTCAAAAATGGCAATTTGAAAAAATTTGAAAAAGTTCAGAATTTTATTGCGGTAATTTGGCCGGCCTAAAGAATCAAAACAACAACATGTTACCTCAACCACAAGGTAAATTGTGTAGAAAAGAAAACCACCAAATTTGCTAAATTATCTTTTACTATTTCAATTTCACTTCACAGATTATATATATATATATATATATATATATATATATTTTTTTTTTTTGGTTCAGAGAATATGTTATTGAAAAATGTAAAAGGTATCATTATAATAGGTTGTTATGGCATTATACATGTTATGTCAATATATATGTCACCAAAGATATATAACCCTACATATATAGTAGGTAAGGGTACGTAATTAAACCTCTAACCCCAAAAAGAGAGCCGTACCACAACAACAAGAAAGTAATAAGATTTAAAAGATAAACTTTATTAATGCACCACAATGAAAAAATAATAAAAATAAAGTTAAAACAAAGGAGTAGAAACAATATACAAGCACCAGTAAACATACGAGGATATAGGACTATGGTAGGACCCAAGTACATCAGAATATGAAAATACAATAAGAAAATGCCAAAGTAACAGTAAGGTACATAAATGATACCTCCCAAAATACAAGATACCGCATTACGGGTGCCAGACCATACCTACACCCCAACGATCGTACCGCTGTTATGCCGCTTCTTCAGGGGGCGTGCCACATATTCTGATGTACTTGGGTCCTACCATAGTCCTATATCCTCGTATGTTTACTGGTGCTTGAATATTGTTTCTACATGTCCTGTGGCCACAAACAGCGGTATGCTGAGGAGACCTCCAACAAGGGAATGGAAAATTGGTAAGAGCAGGAGACATTCTGGGTGTAAATTCCTGCATCCCCACTGTTACCTCCCTGCATACCCATGAATACGGCAAACAGGGCAGGAGTATAACTCACAGGATTGTATCCCATACCAATAATGGTTTTATCAAAGTACTGAACGTCTTGTAGCAAAGGCAACCACAATAGTGAGAGGTAACACAGCAGGACAGAGATCATTACTTACCAAGGAGGAATGCGGGGCACCCCCTCGAGTTGCTGGAGACTGAATGCATGTTTAGAGACTTGCCTCACCTCCCCATCCCACGCCTGAACCTCCTGCTTACGGGAGGCAGAGTCAGCAGCTAAGATGGCATCGATGGCAGAGGATACCTGAGGGAAGCAGGAAAATGGAGTGAGATGGACAAGAAGAATGCAAAACAAGAATCTCTGAACACCCCAATGTACTTCGTATATAATGTTCACTGATAGGTCCCCCCACCCCACACACACCTCAGATTACCCACCCGGTCCCTGACCATCTCTTGGAGTCCCGACAGTTCATCCCGCTGAATCTCCAGGAACTCGGGCAGAATGACCAGCTTCACCTCTTCCTCATATTCACACTGCTCATCGCACATGTCAAATCCGCCCTCCACCCCTAGAGAAAGTAGAAAGACACTGAGGAGTCACAGGAGGATATTGAGGCACAGAGTCATCTGAAAACTCGCTCTCTGTCAAGTAACATCAGGCACAGATCAAGCCTGGACAGTATTATCAAGAGGTTCTTACCAATGGCGAGACGTGTGGGCTTCTTGCGTGGGGGGTCTCCTGTATTAGAACTGGAGTCATCAGATTTCTGTGGAATACAAACATTACCTGGTCAGGAAAAGCATCCATGGCTTAACCAGTTCAGGACGCAGGGCATACAGGTACGCCCCCGTTCTCGAGTGTTTAAGGACGGAGGGCGTACCTGTACATCCGGAGTCGCTTACCAGGGTTTAAAGCATTCTCACAAGCAGAGAACACTACAAACCCCGTGGGTCCTGACTGCTATCAGCAGCCAGGACCCAGGGTTAATGCTGGGCACCGATGCCCGGCATTAACCCTTTAGACGCCCCAATCAAAAATGATTGCAACATCTAAAATGAAAGTGAAACTCTCCCTGC